>NC_141792.1:2428524-2578524 GCF_054643075.1 Acanthaster planci | reverse complement strand
AAACGCACTCCAAATTGGTTTTGAGCTATGGTACCTTACCGTGGTCGATTTTTATAATCAACAGCAGGCGTAATAAATTCAATCACCCAGAGACAACTTTAACATCCCGAACGATAACTCTCAAGGAGACATGTAAGGACGTTTCATTCTAGGTCAGTATCGCCCGATACCATTAGTTTTAGTAAGAGAACAGAAGTGGTGCTTCCCTAAAGCGCCACTACTGTCGCCCTGTTCTACTGTTATGTTGCACTGTCGCTCTATGCGTAAAACTGAAGGAACCTTATGGACAGTGGCCGTCGGGAAGGCATTATTTTCAGTCATGTAGATAACATTTTTCGTATGAGTATCAGAGGGGGGTGCAATTTACTGTTTTAATTGGGAAGTTAGCTGGATTAGTGTCTAACAGTGTGGTCAGGGGTAGGTCCCCCTTGGGTTGGGGATAGCGGCCAAAATAGGTTTGCACGCGAATCTATGGAAATGGCTGCCAAGAGTGCTATTTGGTGTCATCACCTATCATTTTCAATAGCATCCTATATTCATCACAATGTCTTCAAGGACATTAGTTGGTCGTGAACTTTTATTTCATTGCTCAAATTTTATTCTTAGATTCCCAAAATAAGAAAGCTAACGTCGCTCTCAATTCGCTGTGGCAAAGTTGTAAATGAGGCCAGTTCAAGTTTTGCCCATGAATTTAAGGCGTGTCGTTGGCTTCATATTAAAAACTTCGACCTGAAGGTCTGCCAACTGTTTCGTTACCATCGATGAAAAATCATTTAGACGACTTTATACATTAGGACGTTGTTTTCTCACCTAGAAACGCCCCCCCCCCGGAAAAATTGAAATCGATTTAATAAGATGAATCGCACACACAAACAAAATATAATCTCGGGGGCCTAATGATTTGTCGTCTGCAGGCATCGAAATTGTACGTCTGTGTGTATATCCCACGCACACTGTACAACAAAGTAGGGTGAATAGAAGCTAGCCAAAGGTGCGATCCACCTCACGCATTTGGCCACAAGGGCCGCTTTTTCCACTGCAGAAACTAGGCGTGGCAGCTTTGAATACGCGCAGGAAATACCAAGCAAATCAGATCTGAAATCGGGACGTACTCACAAATGTTAGATTGACAACCTGTTGCCTAGGCATGTGTCTTCTCTTCCCGCCCTCTTTTAGGTGATTTTGGTTATTTATTACTATCAGACTCGTTCCTTTTTTTCCCCAAGTCTGCTCAAAATCAACATAATCCAGACGAACTGTGCGTTGATTTACTCAAATGTGTGGCCATGGACACGTTCTGGACCTGAACAAAGCCGCCCTTTGTTCCCTTATCGGATACGTGAAAAACCTGGACATTTTTATTGACACGAATCTCATCTTGGGGGAAGAATGTCACCTGCACAAAACTATAAGCATGAAAATAAAAGGACAGAATGAAATAACTGTGCCTAGTTAGGTTTATTATCCCTCAAATAGTCGTCTAAACAATGCGGCACATTAGAAAGACAGTCATTCAACCACAACAACCTACTTTTCCAGTTCTGCGATCTGTAACTTGGATTTCATATTAAGGCGAACCGCCCAGGTACGGGTACCAGTAAATATTTTCAACGGTTTTTGTAAATTTGGAAATGCTATCAAGGACAGCTGTAGACTGGTCACAATATGCACTTTTGTAAGGATCTGAAAGCTGAAAGAGACCACTCGTCACAAAATAAAATATTAAAACGACGCTCCTCACGAGCCACGTCCACCTATTTCTATCGACGCTTGTCTTCAACAAAACTCGCGTCGGTAGATCATTTAACTCTGCGCTCTGAAATGTTCCAAGACCTCTCCAATTCTGCTTACGTAAACCGCCCACCGCTGCTACTAGATTTCAGCCGTTGTAACCAAATACTCCACGTGCGCTTCATTGTGGCCGTTTTGATCAGCAACCGAGTCAGGCATGACGTAATGAGATTGAATTGGCGCCATTATCGCAACTGAATAACATTGTCAACACGGTGAGCTTCTTAAATTAACATTGCATCGAACTCGTCTTGCTACATATTGTGTGACCGTGAGTGTTTGTCTGGCGAATGATTACTGCCCAATTACATTACATTGACGGGATAATTGAAAATCGGTTTGCAAAGTAATCGCAACGAATTTTAAACCGTACGATATATTTCACGTGAAATAAAGGCTTCGTGAAAAGGTTTTTGGTTGATCATTAAATCGTGTTCTTATGCATGCCATTTGATCATGGACAATAGCAACTTATTTGTTTAAATCCTTCCTGATGTCTTCAAGCTTTGTACAAGGGAATCCTGTCCAAGACAACAAAATGGAGGCCGTGACATCTCGGTTTAAAATGAAAAAAAAACAAAGATTTTTAACCACATTAATTAAATTATTAATTAAATTTTATTGTTTTTGCATCTTGTTTTAGTCCCAAAATGGCATGGCGTGGTAGAAAAAACGTACAGATAATGGGAAATTTCAATGACTTAAGTATATAAACTTAAAGGATCCAGGAAATACATTTTTCTTAGAATCACTTTTTGTGTATCTCTGTACTCTTCTTCCATGTATGAAGACTGTTTGACACCTTTTTTGAGTAACGTGAGCTGAACGTTGCACTATTTCAAACATTTCTGGACAAGTGAGGGCACTTTTGCTTTCATGCAAATCCAGGAATTCACGGTTCAGGTTGCACGTTTTCATGTTCAAATTGTAAACCCCAAATTTTCTTTCTGGGAACATTTCTGTAAAAAGGATTTTTGCTGGATTATTGCCATATACTTACACAGCAATAAATTGCCAAAGAAAATAAAATATGCCATAGCAGTGGTTTAAAAAAATCTAGTAATTTTCTGTGCACAAATCAGTCCAACATTGAGATTCAGTGCCTTGGATTACATCATAGTTCTGCTCATGAATATGCAAATAAGCATTAGCATAAAACCAAAAAAACATCAAAATATGGGTTAAAATTGCAAAACAAAAATTTAAAATGCGGTTAATTGCCACCCAAAGATGTAATTTCAAGAGTTTTTATTAGAATTTATAAAAATATTTCTTGGTTCCTTTAACAAAAACAAGAAATCTAGAAGAGACTTGAAATTTGCATATTCTGTATGATAAAGTTAATTATTTATGAGCTGTTCTCACTATTATCTGCATTATCTGATTATGACTAATAATCTAAAGAATTTTTACGATGGTATGTATGTCGCCTCTATGGTGTACTATTGTGGCCACATTACACAGCGCCACTAAATAACACACCAAAGAATACTCATCGCTCTGGCAAACAATTCTCATGGCGCTGCCAAACAACTATCACTGAGCTCCGTTACGTGGCTTTAATTGAACACCATACACCTGTGCACGCAGGCCTGTGCTCAACCTTGCCGGAAGAGGGATATTCTCCATCCCATGTATTGGCCGCCCTTGTGCGTCCTTATGTACTGGCAGTCGAGACGGAAGTATATACGAAGTCATTTCCTTTTTTCAGGGAAATTCATTAAACCTAAAAAAATGGCTGCCATTCTGAATGGCACAGGAGGCCTCTCTCACTCTGTGTCTTGACCTCGGGGCGTTGATTAATTACTGCTTTGCTAATTGATGTTGGCTTTGGTGTTCTCCATAAGTTAAGTGCATCCAGGAACACCTCTTACAATTCAAGCGGGGGTTGGCAGTATGCAAAAGGATAATTGGAGGAAAACATGGTGCTGCCCATTATTCGGAATAGCGATCTTTACGCCATTGGCAGCACAATACATTATCTTGCATATCGACCTCTTGCACAGGTAAGTCTTTCTGCGATGCACGAACTTCGAAACAAACGAATGAACGCGCAAAAGGTGTGTAACGTTGCCGTCGTCCTTGAGCCCGTGTGCACAACACGAAAACGTCTGCTTGTGCATCATCACAGTAAGTATGTTGTCTACCAGTGGCTGGGAAAAAGGACGGGCCATCAGGAGAAAAGCAAATGGTTAATTCTTTAAGTGTTTAGAAATCTCAGACAGTTGGCTGTCAAAATAGGAAATTTCAAACATTAATGCTAAATACTAAAAAAATTCCATCATCTGAAAAATGAAAATGGGGACGTTATTTGAGACCAAACCAATGGTGATGTTTCTGTATTTAACCACCTTATAGGGTTACTGGCAACATGAGAGCAGTATGTACTCTGCGCACGCCTCTTGAATAGTCTGATGGGTGTAAAATGCACACAAGAGACAGAGTGCTTGAAAAGGATTTACAATTCCGACTCGCCGTTTGGAACAATCTGCATATTGGGTCGTATATGACATTGTACCGTTGCGTTTCGACGATTGTTTGGCTCTGTGGAAGTATAGGTGAAGAGCCGCGGGGGTTGGGGAATTATGAAGAAAAATGAAGAGCTATTTTGCATGGACGCATGCGTCAATTAGGCCAGGGTAATTTCCAATTAGCGTTGACGGTGTGATAGCGCCTGCCGCACACCTGGTGCCACGGAGCATGGGCAATCAGCATGGGGAGCGTAAAGGTTAACATAATTAAGTCTGGAAGCCAGGTCTTGGGTCAGGGGAAAGCAGAATGGAATTGCTCTTTCCTAAAACAGCTGTCCGATTTTGTTTCATCCATTAAAGAATCCTAACCCCCCCCCCCGTTTTCAGTTCTTACAAAAAGATAACACTCATGCTTTGTTGGTTATAATCTTGCCCCTTCCCCCGACAGATATGCCACTCTGAGCGGCCCTGTTTTGTTATAAAGTCACAGCCACCATGTAAATTTGAATATACCCTAACATTTTGTAAATAAGAAAACAAAAAAGCGGTACTGCCAGTGCACTCCAGCGGCCAACCGCAGGGTGAATTTGATGCATGTCACGTAACATTTTAGAAAGATTCCGGTATACTCGAAATATATAGGTATTCGGTTGTATTTTCGTTTATATACTAAATTATTAAGATTATTAAAACATTTTAAAGTCTGTGGCATTTGATAGTGGATTTATATTGTCATATTGCGTAAATTGATTATTTTATGCATGCTACGCATGAATACCAATAATAACACGTGAAATTTTTAAGGGGGAAAACAGTGCCCTTTTATGTTCGTAGACTGAGTTAATGATATTCACGAACCAAATGCCCATGAATAAAAACTGGGCTGGTTGGCAATACGAAAGTCGTTTATCATAACCTCTTCCTGCGATCGGTTTTTCAGTAGCTGATTAAAAAAAAATTCACTTCTCTGTTAGAGTTAGGGTAAAGTAATAAAGAAGCCATATTTTTGGTCTAATGGCCATTATTTATCGTGCATCCTCCAGGTGATTAATTTGATGGCCTTGACGAGCAACTCCCAACAAGCTTGGATGCCGGCCACGGTTGTGTGGAGCGCCCTCGGGGTGACGTTGATCAACCCGGTGCTGCTGTGCATCGTCTGCCAGAGGTACCGCCGCAGCTACGTCAAGCTGGCCACCTGCCTCGGGGAGGCGTGCGGCTGCGCAGACAGCAGCGTCCGAGACACCACCACCGGTAAGGCCAAGTCTGGCGACTGACGGTACCCTCGCCCAGGCAGCGTATTTTTTTCCCAAACGAGATCCAACTGTATCAAAAGAGCGCGCCCGCTGTGCTTACTCATTATTCATATTTGTATCCATGGCCTTAAGGAGTGGTTATACAATAAAGTTAAAAGTTTTAAATTCACTGGAGCTTGGAAGCCGATGTGTGGCGTAGTTGGGAGTACTCCCGACTTGAATTTCTCCGTCTCAGGTTCTAATGCTCTCGTTTTACTGCTCTTTTTTGTACCTTCTTAATAAACAAGTGAGAAAGGAACATTCCCACCATAAATTTGGTTTCTGAGGTGGAAAATCATGCTCGTAACAGATCAATCACAACACAGGCAACAAAAAGCGTTTTGGAAAAAATTCATTGCCGGGTAGAGCTGTATGTAGAGAGTGTACCGCCAACTTCTGACTTTGGACTTTGAAACCAAAATGGCTATTCCTTTTGAGTGCAATACAGCATGCAGCTATAGTGTGCTAATTATCCTTGTTTAGTGCCGTGTAATCTGCCCATGTTGGTTCCAATAGAAGCTCATGTCCCAACTCTCTCTACAAACGGCTCTGCCCCAGGGCATGTTCCAAAGCGAGCCATCGTTTGACCACTGGTCAGTTGTCTCTAGCCAGGACACCAGCGCAATACAGTCCCAATGGTCGATCCCACTCCAGTCGTTTTTGTAACGTCACTCACATTCTGCCATTTGTTGCAACTCTGTTAACATTCACGGTCACTGACATTTCGTACAGTATTTGTTAAGTCAGTTATTCCCTCTGTACCCAATTCCGAAAAATCCATGCGTCCCAGGGCCTGGGTCCGGATGATGGACTAGACCAGTCCGACCATCCATCCTCCCGGTAACAGTGACTGACCTCGAACTTGCCTCACTGTGCCTGTGTCCCCACTAAGAGCAATGTTTTATGCGTACACGTTTCAAAATGGAGTACCACCGTGCTTAACCCCAGAGAGTTAGCTCCTGCCTCTTAATTCTGTGCTCGTTTCATGGGGATCCGGATCACGATCAGCCAGCTGTCGTTGGTCCACCGACACTACAACCCGCCTAAATGGATGGAGCAAACCAGCGATGGGGGGACTGATCCTGATCCAGCTCCCTGTGAAACAAACAGGCCCATTTTGGGTGGAAGAACATCAAACATTTACAGAATAGCTACTACCAGTTAGAGAAACCGATCGTTTATGAAGAGGAGTTGATGGCAGCAGGAGTAAGGTGACATGGGCCTAATAATTTTACCGTGATCGGTCACTTTCCCCTGAAATCTTAACCTCACTGAATTTTATGTGACTTACATGCAGAGATTCAGAATCCATGCAAGCACGTTATTTAAGGCAAGCATGTTTCCTGGTTGGTGCGGTTAGTTATAAATGAAGTCAGTGGTTTTACTGGGTCGCCGTCTTCGGCAAACTTTAACCAGTCGAGGGAAATAAATCACTACTATTAGCAAGACCCTCCAAAGATGTTAAGATTCCCCAGACTCTGGTGTATGATTGCAACACACAATGGGTTTTTCATTGGCGAGTAATCAGAAACAATTTGTCTTATCAGACAGTAATAAAAACCCGCGTGCGCTGTCATTCATCTCCTGTATCTCCCCTGCGTACTTTGGTAACCCACGCCAAACGCCACGTTCTGGCCCCGCTTAAGCGCAGGATATTGGTTAATATTTTGTTCCCATTTAATGGAAACGCTCATGACTTTCTCCCGCGGCAAAGAGACACCGCGCGAACAATAATTGGCACGTTATTAAGATACGGTCAACTGATTGTAATTGATATGCTCCGTTTTGAGAATTCTGTATGACGCCTGTCAACGTGTATTATTACTTTACACAAATGTGTGGGGATAAACCACATACTTTCCTATGGGAAAATAGTTTTATTGATGGTTGTGAGATTAGGCTACTCTTCCTGCCTCGTGGGAACTTTTGCTGTTTGAAATGTTATTTATTTCCCGTCTGAACAGAATCCTCCCAGAGCCACAGTTATAACCTTATTGAAGTTGAGTTTCCTCAGCGTGTTGCGTATAAAAGTTTCGCCAACTGTCACTGTGCTAACTGAACTGGGTCGAAGGTTTCCTTCGGTGTATAGATCTTCATGCTTTGAAGTTGGTACCAAAACGAGAAGTATCTGTGAAACAAATTCTGTGAACTAGTAACTATGTTCGACAGGTGCAATTTTTAAACATAAGCTCTCCAGAAATAGGCCACTGGGTACGGTGCTTGGTAAACGTTGTACTTTATACTTATTGAAGTTGATTCCTGTTCGGAGATAAGACTGTCTACTCATGTTTTAAACGTTTGCCATGTGAAAAATTAGAATTTAGTCACCGAAATGTTTCTATTGCTTCCCTCTGTTGAATGCATGAAAATGGGTAGATCGAGAAAGCCTGCCTTCAAACTCTGTTTCGATGATGCTTATGAAAATAATAGCTTTATTCGTGTTTGTTTGGCAAAAGGTTAAATGTTTTCAATTTAAGGCCGTTCTACTTTTGACCAATTAGTTAATCTGGCAATGAAACTTGCAATTTTCCAGGAGGAATTCAGCGGCAAGAGACTATCGACTCGTTGGATAACTTCTCTGACCCCGAGGACGAACTGGGCAAGTCGACATCCAACTTTGGCGACCTGTCCTTTTCCATTGACATGGACGACGAGCAGGCCCTCGAGTACGGCATCACAGCTTCCATGGAGCGGGACATCCGGAGCCTAGAGCAGGCCGGGATTCTCGCCCAGGAGTCGCTGGACTTCGACAACGAGGCCTACATCCAGGACGAGGGCGTCAAGAAGGCACTGTCCTCCAAGGAGAGGCGGGCCCTGTGGCTGGCCCAGAAGGCCTGCCGACGGAACAGCCCGGACACCCGCCGGCAAGGACATGCCGAAGACGCCACCGCGCCCAAGGAGAGCTCCCAGTTCCTATCAGTGGACAGAGCGGACAGCCTCAGGAACCACCATCGGAAACTGGAGCGGAATTTCAGACCCAGGGATCCGGCCCACGGCGTTGTCTCGCAAAAAATCAAACGATCAAACAGCGAAGATTCGGGGCAGACGGTACACACTGTGAAAGTCGACATCGAAAATGGTGGGTTAAATGTTCGCAGAGTAGACGGGTTGAAAGGAGACCATGCAAAAAAGAGCACGGAGATGCCGCGCTACAGTAAAAAACAGAAATCGGCTGATCAGAAAGACACAAATGAGGGGAGGGAAAAACAGTTAAGAAATGGTGGACTTATCGGGTCAAAGAGCTGCGACACCGCCATTTCGACAGGCACTCGGAAGACTAAGAAGAAACGGCGCAGCTCCGTGCCACAGGAAAAGGAGAACAACGCCTACAACGTGAAGCTCTCGCCGATCAAAGGTCAAGGCGAGGGTCACGGCCTGAGCAGATCGAACCGTTTTGATGTGGTCAGGGAAAGGATGCTGTCCGAGATGTCGAGCCTGCACGGCTCGGGAGAGCTGTACGACATCCCAGAAGAGGAGGGGGAAGAGGTCCAAGAGACCAGTTTTACTCCCAGCCTGACCCAGCCGAGCGAGGATGTCCCAGAGGAGCTGATCCCGGACAAGCCCTTTGAACAAAGCACTCCCACGCCGAATAAGACGGCCAGGGCTGGCAAGAAGCAAAAGAAGAAATCCAAGGACAAGAGGTACTCGAGGAGGAGCCTCGAGAAGAGCAGCAGCATCGATGTGGAGGACGACCCCCTCAGCAAGGAGGAGGAGTGGTTGAAAAGGGCCATCGAGAGGGAGGAGGCGTCTGGTCCGTTCGCCTTTGAGAACATCTCCAGTGAAACAGACACCACGGACGGCGTCAACTCGGAGTACAGTGGTTACATCACCTCCCGCAACAGCAGTGTGGTCTCTAAGATGTCCACCTTCCCTTCCATTGACGCCTCTTTGGAGTACGACATGGATATGATAGTCATTGAACAGGTGCACCTAGAGGCAGCGCCCGCAGTGGTCGAAAATGATCAGGAAGATGAGCAGACTGCGAACTCCGCTCGCAAAGTGGCCAATATAGCTGGCGACGAAATTGCACGGGATCCTGAGTCTCTTGACAGTATCGGAGTGACCCTTCAGGGTGGCATCGCGCAGGCCGACGATGCTGCTCGAGTCCCTACGACCTCCGTGGAGCCGGGGCAAAGTTTGCAGTCAATATTGCCAGACTTTGACGACAGTATCAAATGTAAGAATGATAAGGACGCAGTGAGCTTCATCAAGACGGCTTTGACCAACCTTCCGAGTGGGGAGAGCGACCCCTGGGCGAACCAGTCGGGGCGGCCTCGGGCCAACTCCGCCGGTGCTGGGCGGACGTCAACCGCCAAGGACATGCGGGAGAAGTACAGGAGGTCTCGGTCAGAGAGGATAATCCTAGAGCCTATCACCAACTCAGACTCTTCGCAGGAGATTTTATACTTGTAACATTCAGCCTTAACCGACATCATCATCATCATCTCAGTCTCTACCAAAAAGTGAACAAACATCAATTCAGGCTTTTCTTAATATGACAAAAGTTTTTAAGATTTCGTATATAAATGCAGGTATCTGATTCCTAATACCACTTTTTGTTCTTACTTTTTTTTTACAAGAAAAATGTAGGAGTTTACCGTTTTAACCCTAATAGAGCTGGGTTTTTTCAGGCCACTAGTTGTGGAAATCCACTCTGGCTCCTTTTTGGAATGAAGCTTCTTTCTTTCCGAACACAGATTTAACTGAGGACATTTTGAAGACCTCTCAATACCCTCGGTATTCATTAAATTGAAAATACAAAAAAAATATTCGAACAAATCACTGATGCACAAGTCACCGAATGGGAAATGTACCTAACTAATCCACCGATAAGTCAGCAAGCGATTTCCACAAATCCTACCAACAAACTAACGTAGGCTTCTGTATGAAAATTGATCTAGAATCCTCATTTTTATCATCATCTGTGCTTGTAATAATTCATTATCCGCCTCGAGCAGTAGCACCCCCTCGTCATTTAAAAAAGCCGCGTTGGTCAGGAGTTTTCGATTTGTTAGGAGCGATGCGACCATAAAGCGTGCATGTCATAGTCTTTCGTGAATCAACATAGTTCAATTGCGACTAAGGGAGTGGACTGGTCTCCGCCCCCTATTACATAGGTACCGGTAGCTACCTGGCGTCTGGGTCCGTGGTCTGTTCAGCTCTGCTCATGCACAATTGCCTTTTCTATTTATAGAGATGATGTGTACCTACAACCTTTTGTGCGTGTGACAGCCAAACACATGGCTCTCAGGAAGACTTCAGAAACTTTTTCCCCTGGTCACTCCTAAAAAGCAGGTAAATACGCCTGAAAGTTGTGTTGCATACGGAAATGACTCCGTAGAGAGAGTGTTAGTGCATTCTAGAACGTCTTTCAAAATTTTGTCAAGTGACAGTGTTGCATTTGAGGGACGTTATATGCTAATTTCCATTTGCTCATTTACATAAAACCGGCACGATTCCTCCAGAATCATAACCCGCTACCGGTAGGACCTCTGTAAAGACGTCTGGAGACTACGTTTTGGACGGGAACCTGTCTACTAAAGGAGCGCCTGCATTGCTTAGAAAATAGCGTCCTCTCTTGATCCAGCTCGGGGTCTCCACTCCTTAATGATGGTCCGAACAAAAAAAGTGTCCATTAAAATTTAAATATATAAGGACGGTATTTATGACTAACAGGGCTTTGAAGAGGATACTCTTGTATTTTTAGTCAGATTACTGCCAAACACAAAAACAGATTCCACCGTTTCAGTTTGAATTCAACAAGAGATGCTGGCTGCGCTGGGCACTGAAACATGCTGAAGAGTTACCCTCGTTTACAGAAAGTGGCTCAAACTCAATTTCGAGTTTTTGTGTTAACCGCGCGGAAGCACATCCCTGGATCGCCGTAGGCAAACGAAATACACTGAACGCATCATTGAAGCCAAAAGTGCCATCTTTAAACCTTATAAGCTACAAAAAGACCCCGTGTTATGTTTTCGAATGGACAGTATTTGATTATCTCTGTCAGTTTCCTTGTTCTTTCTGAGGATTTACGTCCCGCATCTCCATTTTTCCCCTTGTTCAGCCTCTCTCTCTGTCCACTCCGCACGTTTCTGACTTCTTGTAAGGAATCTCCTTGTTCATTTCCGTGCGCCTGATGACACCTAACTTTTCCTCTGCAAGAGACGCCATTGCCGGCTTGGTATCGCACGTGCAAGCATTTTCGCAAGTCACAAAATCCCGGTCGAAAAGGGTTGTCGCTAGACCTTGCGTGCCTGCGTGTTGCGTGCCTGCGTGCCTGCGTGCCTGTGAAATTTAGCTGGTATGCATGCTTCCACGCGTATAGGACATGCATGAGCACTTGTGTCACCGCAGCAGTGGTCGTCCGATTATCAGTTTTTGCGTAGGCTATGTGTTCCTAAAGGCCACGTGTTCTGTTGTCTTCGGGTCAACTGCGTATATTAAATCTGACATTCTTGTCTGTACTTGTTATTTTTTTCGTTTTGTGATGACTGGCAAGTTGACGGTGGTCCCCGATCTTCATACCAAAAGGGAAGCCAGTGGGAGAAATATAAATGAAAGCACTTAATCCATCAGGAACTTTATCAGGTCTGTCAAAAACAAGAGCCTCTCAACCACCCACAGAAAAGAAATTCATAGGCCCACATGAACAGCGATTCTTAGAAATGTCAGCACCTGCCGTTAGCCGAGTCTTGCCTGCAAATATATGGCTGCATTTCAGATACCTTCGTGAAATTATATGCAATATTTTTAAAGTATCTCGCGTCATCAAGTAAATGTCCGTGTAACTAGTAAATTAGTAATTAGTAATTAAATAATTTTTAATGAAAAGAATTGTTATGCTGTTGAGAAATCCTGACCAGGAATGTGATATATACGGATGGTTTTTGAAAGGTTTTCCTGTGTTTGGAGATTTCAGACAGTATTGAAGGGTGTCCCGACCCGACAAAGTTTTGGTTAGATATTTTATGAACCAGTAATAGCTGCAAAAGCACACTTGTTTGGTCCGGGCAAATAGTGATCAAGAAAGTGTGACTTTGTCTTCTCAAATCTGATTTGAAGAAGTAAAATTCTAAACTTGCTCAACCGTCAGTGTTATTCTACTCTGAGTGACAAGGGGGCGTTATATTGAACGGAAATTAGTCATTTTCTCGATCCAAATTATAAATCAACAATAGCTGCTGAATGTTAGCTCTGTACAAACAAGTCTTGAACTTTAGAATAGTGCGCGGGAGTCATTCTGGCGATTTCTGTTGTACGTCGTCCCGAGGGACCCCACAACACTGTGATGAGAGGAAATCCCAAACGACAAACGCCTCTGTCTATTTGTAGAGCACAAAGAAAAATACAGCTTCAGTTCTTACATTCCTTAATCACGCCAGTTCATGAATTCACGGTTGTTTACCCTTCGCCGGGAGAATTTCTTCGGTTCAAAATGCACGCAGGTCCCCGACCTTCTAAGGTGCCGATGCACTTATACGTGTATTTTAAAGCGCAATTAATTCCAGTCTGACGGAAGAGAAAACAGACGGAAATGAAAGATCCAGGGCTTCAAACACAAAAAAGATTACAGATCAAAATACGTCTTGGATAAAAACCCCAAAGGCGTGACTGTATTCACCCGTGTACTTTTCAGTTTCACTCATAGATAAATATTTGTTACTCTTTTGAGTTTCCGTCTTTTTTGTTGCGTGCAACGATTTGAAAGACTTACTATTTTATGCTCTTTGTACAGTGAAACTACAAACTTGTTTTTTATCCGTGTGACTTTTCTTGTACATGTACTATTCACGGTGAACTATTCTAATTTTTATATACAGGGTACATAGTAACATCTTGTGCATGAATTGCCTTGCTATTGTGCCTCGATATGTTTTTTCGTGGCTATCCTCTGTACAAACTGAATTATTATTGTATTTGACTGTTAAGAAGTCTGTGTAATTGTAACGGCCGTCTTTGTTGTCGCCTGAGCAAGTCTGCTGAGGGCATGTTCGACTGTTTCCCAGTCAAAACCGATGACATGTTTCAAATAAGTGTCTCATTGATTCCCTTTTTGCGGTTTCGACTTGGTATAGGCCTAAGAGGATATCAAAATTTCTCCGACGTACCTGTCCTAATGCTTGCGATTTTAAGGAGGTTGCAGCTGACTGTAGTGTGTCGTTTATATCACGTAGTCTTTGCATATCGTTTGTCCAAATCCTAATGGAATTTATTGTCATTGTTCTATTCCATGAATCGTCATGGACTCTGTTTAAACTACGAAAGTGAAATATTTGATTGGTTATCTAGTTACGTGTATCTGATTGATAATTTGTTGATCACGTTCTATGCGCCTGATCGATGCGTGACTTTCGAGTTTGACGTTTTTCTCGAAGCTGTCACAAGAACGATGGAAACGGCGCGTGTTGTTGGTAGGTTTTGGGTGAGGAGCAGTTCACATGCTGGATATCAAAAGTGACCCATTCCAAAGGGTTGAATGTTTTGAAGTTTTTGCTCCAAAAACAGGTAAGGGGAGTTCAGCCAGTCATTTTTTAGGGAGGCAGAGATTTTAATATACAGGTATAATGCTACGTGTACTTTTTATCATTGCTTTTTTGTGTGAATGTTTGAATTCATTCCTTTGTAATCTGGTTAAGGAAAAAATTCATAATATACAACGTTAGATCAAATTTTTTATCGAAATGTGCGTCATTTCAGCAACCATACACCAGCTTTGTCGTCTTGTATCGTTAATTAATCGGAAAAAATCCTACCTTTTGAAAATGGAATATAATTTTGAATATAAAAGTATTTTACCGTCAACGGTCGGCGTGGTTTGCGATTTCCAAAGAAAAGTAAGTATTGTCATCTTCAATTTCTCTAGCTCTATTGTATTTCTGAATATCCTAAATAACATGCTAAATTTAGAGCGGAAAAACCTGCACATTTCCCGACAAGTAATCGTTTTCATCGGGCGTGTATGTTTTTTTAATTGCATTGCATTATCGTATTAAACCCATCCGGCTGCATAACTTGCCATGTGAATTTTAGCATTTAGTGTTAATGGTGGTATTTCTGTGAGAGAAATGCGTATGGTGAGCACACAGGCAACAAATCCATTCTTAAAAGCTTTCGTGCCACGATGAGATTAAAAAATAAAGCTGGAAATTCATCTATTGGCAAGTGCCAGGTCGCTTTTTTCCTACCTTCTGATTGGTCGGTGCAACGAGTAAGTGCAGAAACGGAGCTTGTGTTTGTAAACCCGCAATCTAATCAAGTTCATTTGATGCAAATGACAAAGGTAGTGACGCTGAAAGTACTGGACTAAGCCGACTGAAGATTGCTTGGCAAATTAGACCCCCCCTAAACTTGGTATTATTGGATCCCGTGCATAAAATCAGTTTACTGGGTGGCAATGTTACATCGCGAATTATCCATTTCCAACCTTTAAGTTAACCTGTCATGATTCCTCGGCAATGAATTCTCGAAAGGCCTAATTCGGTTTCCACATCGACCACAGTTGTAATGACTCGAGTCAATGACTCGACTCGAGTCCGACTCAGGTCACCTTTTGGGCTTTTCGACTCGACTGGAGTCCCGACGGGTACATGACTCGACTTGAGTCGAGTCCCTCATCAAAGACCCGGCTCGAGTGAAAGTTAATAAGATCCGAGCCCCAAAATTAAAAGCAAACTTCTTGGCGAGAAAAATACTTGCAATGACTAACAATGCAGGTTCATAATATTTCTATCATATGTCATTACCACCAAGAGTAAGATATGATGCAACCACTTGCAGAAATCAAGGGTAATTTTTAAAATGTCAAAAATGACTTTCTCTCTAGTATTGTGCTCAAATACTGGTGACTTGAACTGACTCGAGCTAAACACTTGACTAGAATTGACTCGAAAATAGGCTACTAATACTCGTTAAAACTCTGACATCGACGTGAAGAGAAACAGGGAGCATCACTGATCAGTCCCTGGCTATAGCCTGTGCAATGATGTGGACTCGCTTCATCGTGACTGACGCCATTTTGTTCGATTTTGACCGATTTTTTTTCAACTTCACTGACCGTCTGCGTCCCATTGTCAGAGCAGGCCCACACAGTACAAATGTTGTGTCGGCATAACAGGCGTACAACGATGTCCCCTCGCTTGAATACTGCACATTTTGCCTATTATCTCCTTTTGACTGACAAATGAAGCCTCGATTGTCAATGAAATACCTGAACAAAAGTGTAACACATCGTTCGAACAGCAGTTCCAACTTAGCTTCAAGAAATGGCAGAACCTCCGAAAAATAGCATGTTGTACGTGCAAGAGCTGTCACACACTGTCTCAAATGTGACGGCCAGCGCCTTGACCCCTTGCGTGCTCTCCGCGTTCGCTACAACCATAATGAAAAGTAGGCTCAAGATAAAACGATAATTGAAACGCTTGGTAAGTTTAGCAACGACGCCATCTTGGACCTTTACACAAATGGGTCTCGAGATCGACCGAGACATTTTAGCACCACAGATGACCATTGTTTCCTTTTTGCCTGTAAATGGAGTTAAGGCCAACGTAGTTTTATACCTGCACACAGTTAATTGTTATACAAGATGGGGAATGTCTCCTTAGAAATCTGCATTCCCGAGGAGAAATTAACTTAAATGATTTGCACTCTGTCGATTTAATTATCACGAGAAAATTATCACGAGTTCATGTAAACGGCTAGTCGCGCAGATCGGAATCCCAATAATCTGTTACTCGAATGAATATTAAACATTTCCACCGTTTGAGGCGCTTCTTGTTTCCAATGCAGTTTCAGTGATTAGGGTTAGTTTGTAATCTAAAATACATCCATGTGCCTTTGGGCATCACAATGGAAAAAATACAAAATGAAAAAAAGAAACTGAGGAAAGTGACAGAAATAGAAAAGCGATGAGAGGGGATGAAAATCACTCAATTTTGTTGAAAACCTAAATGGACATCCACCAGCTGTTTATTGTTTATCATTTTATTAGCTGACGAGTGTTTTTCTCGCCCTTAGGATTTTTAGCCCTGACAAATGTGGTTCGCCACCCCCCCCCAAAAAAAACCAGATCCCAGCGATGCACATGCATGTGCCCCCTAAGATAAGTGTTGAGAAATACGAAAAATCTCAAACTAACGTACAAGCTTTCTTTGCGCTTTCGGTACGTGACGGCGAATGACAGAGTTTGCACCATGACCAATGGCCGTTGCTTCTTACCTGTGCACACGCGCAATGCAGCTAAATTAATTGGCCATATTACGTGTTTAAAACATCTGATATAAGACGTAAAATGGAAATATTTTGCATGGATGTTCGGTGCCATAAATATTTATTCTCAACATTAACAACGATATCAAAAGCATTGCTTTGGTGTCCAGTAGTTTTGAAATAAAATCCACAGCCACAAAACAGAAAATCCATAGCATGTTGCTAAAACACTGGCCATGAAGCAGTTGTGCCCAAGAAACTGACTGGATGTGTTGGCTATAATAAAGTTTATTACGAGAACGGGACGAACAGCCCCGATTCCAGCCACTCCTTCCCAGTGATTTGAATCTCCTTCTACACGCGCTGTCCATGGATGGCGATATTGTTCCAGCAGTACTAGAGACAATAGCATAAAAGCACGAAAAGGGGGTTTTAAGCTGAAAATACCACAAACAAATTGACAGCTAATAAGATTTTGCATCGAATAAAAACAATAGTAGTGATGGAAAGGGACATAAATTTCTTTTTGATTGCTTGTTTGGTTACTTTTATCACAAAACTATTTGAACTGAGTAAAACTTTACAGAATGTCCTCAATTGCGTGTGAACATTTTCAAATAAACATTTCAGATTCAAAAGGTGCACAAATGAAAAGCTAATTCAATCTAGAGACGTAAAAATAATATCGATACACAAGATACTGAATTCCAAGCAAATGCCTGAAAATCTTTATAAAATATTTTATCAAAATGGAATGTTTGTCTGTGAAATTTTATCAAGTTACGAATTCGCCACTTAAGACCGAACTGATCAGTGCTCAGAAGTTCAAAGGTCAATGTGATCCGTCACAGTCGCCAGAGATCCTTCCGGATTCAGAAGTGATCTCAGAGACTCCGGTTTGGGGATTTCATCTTTTCCCGCCTTTTGCCTGCGCATCATCATTTCACCGTAGCGGACAATGTCGTCGTTGTAGCGGGCGCTCTCCCGGAGCGCTCGGCTGGCCCTCATGCGGCGGTTTTTAAAGCCTTTGGCGGGAGGGTCGTCACTGAGTCGACTTCCGTCGCCGTCAATGTGAGGTGTCGTCATCTCCTTGTCAGTGCCGGCATCTATCGTCACGCCACACTGTGCGCTGTCGTCCACCTCTGGGAGGTTCAGCTGCGGTACCGACACAGCCTCGTCGGTGGTCTCACCGCTCTCACCGTCGAAACAAAACGAGTAGGAATCAGTCTCCTCGAAACTCGACGTGCAGGGAACGAATCGATTCTTCTGCATGCAGAACCTTAGGGACGTCTTCTGATTGGCTGATTTGATGTGGCATTGCTTTGTGCTGCTCTGTAAAGTACATGTATCGTGGGCAAGCGGGGGAGAGTCTGGCCGGAGTTCTACCACCTCGACGTGTATTCGCACCATTCCGTTGCAATGCTCGATTACCGAGCATGGCTCGACCCTCAGAACACTATTCCTACCCGGCAGTGACTCTTTAATGCTGTATCCCTTAGACAATGACTCCAGCTTTTCAGTTTTTGACGTCGCATCATCGGTTACTGTCGCACCGCCGTTTCTATTCGAAATATCCTGTTCTTCCACTCTTGCGGCATCTTTTGTCGCGTCGTTTGTTTCAGCGTCTAGTGTGACACCTTTTGCGTACCTGGAGTTGAGCAATTCACAAGAATGTTCGGCTGTACTAGTGTCTTGCACCGCATTGGTGCTGTCTTGGTGGCTGGGCACGAGTATGAAACTCGTCTCTTTGCTACATGCATCATCGCCGCGTGTTAAATGCTCCGCCGCATCGGACACCGAGGTGGACGATTCTGACTCGACCGTCTGCAGCCGAATAACGGCCGGACTGTTGCTACCGCTGGGGGCGCTATCCAGTTGTATGGAATCCACGTCAACTCCGCTGTCTGAAGTCTGGTTCTCGAGAGGTCGCCTTGGGGTGCAGGCACCTGGGTTCTTGTCCTCGCGCATGCGCAATCTTGTCGGTAGAGAGGGGCTTCCAACAGAAGCGGCCCGGTGCACGCTCAGGGACGGCGCGGCTTTGGCGGCGGAGGCGTCGCCGGGCGCGTCCTCGTGGACAATCTCGACCCTGACTGGTCCGTCCTCCGCCGCCTGGTCCGAGCTCGTGGCATCGTTCCCGTCGAAGGCAGGGTTGTCCTGCCCTGTGTTGCTCTCAGCATTGGGGGCGCCCTTCAAGCTGTCTGTAGCGGACCGTTTGAGGTGAGGGCGCTTGCTGTACAGTCGCCTGTTCAGACCTGGACTCTCCCATTCCTCCAGTGCCATCTGATGTGAGATACGGTGCATCTCGCTCACTGGAAAAGTAAGAAGGCAGCACTCGGTTGATTTATAATTCTTGTTCAGGATTTTTTTCCTCTCCACCTTAACACTAAAATGTAAAAGCATTGCAATGTTTTTAGGCTGCCGTAATCCGTCGCAGTTCTAAACTTAACAGATCTTTAATTCGTGAGTAGGATGTGCGCCCAGGGCTTCCCAAAGGGTGAATTTTACTTTTTTTTTCTTTGAGATGCCATTAGACTATCTGGCAACGTAACATATCTCTAGATAAATTGTTTGTCAAATGGCCGTCAGGCGCACGTGTTTCCAATCGAGAGTAGGATTTATCGCCCCTGGCAGTTATCATTAGACACATGTGGCGGGAGAGAAAAGGCCACGACCTGCCTTGAGGAAGACCACGACACGCGTGGTCGTTGACCGCCGCTAGATGCAAGAACACTGGAAACCAAATTATTGCTTATTTCAAACAACTGAAGCTGGTACAAAATATGTGACCTTTGCGAGAAAACAGAATCGTTAACACCAAGAAACAGTAATGTCACCTTACTAGTTTCCTTGAAAAAATAGTTAAGTTTCCAAAACATTTAATGTAGGCCTAAGCACTCACAGAAAGGGTAAATGATTCTGCGACCAGAATGAATTATTAAGGTAATGAACAATGTTTCACACATTTCAGTAAATCTGAGGCCTCACCTGAAAGACCCAATGGAGGGCGTTCGTGCCACTCAAGTCCACACGGGTGGAAAGGCAAGCTGAGCGCCCACTTATACGCCTGGCGGTAGTTGCCGCAGAGTGCTGCGTAGACCAGCGGGTAAAAGATGGAGTGCGCCATCATGAGGCGGACCGTGACCAGGCTCAGTGTTGAGTTGTAGTTGTCCACTCCAGTGATTAACTCAATCAACATTGTGATCTGTAGTCATAAAAAAAAGAACATCAGCTCTCATCGTTGAACAAAATCATCTTGCTTCAATCAACCTCCATGAATCGACACATTCGTGTGAGGGTATATGTGACGGGGTATTCGCTCTTTACACGCTGCCGCCGTAGGCATGCAGAGCCTCGATCTGGTAGCTTGTACAATGGCGTCAGAATCGCGTCAACGCAGCTTTCCAAATATTATTGTCCAATTGCATGGTATGGGAGCTGACGCAGCACGTGCAGGATTACTGAGCAATGTACAAGGGCATCACCGAACCGGCTTGTGTAAAGGTCGAGATCGAGGCTCTGCATGCCTATGGCGGTAGCGTACAAAGAGCGAATAGGCACGACCATATAAATGCATAGACCAAAAAAAATTGTTTAGCGAGTGGCGGCGCAAGATGTAGAACTCGGCCAAAAATGTGTTATCACCATGGGCGCCATTCGAGTGTGAATGTTAATGCATAGGCGCAGGAGTCCAGGTGCGCGTGCCTGTGTCGCGGTACGGCGTCGCAATCGCCTGCGCTTGTGTTGGTAACATAGCGTATTCACACCCAAATGGTGCCGATGCGATAACAACGTTTTGCACGTATTCGCGGTGAAATTATCTATGTTGCACCGCTGCACGGCACTATACAGTCTTTGGCACAGACTGCCAGTCTTGCTCGTGTAACCGTGATTTTGAGAAATATGGGCAAACAATAGGTGAAGTGACGGATGGCAGCGTGTTCGGTGCGCATAAAGCGCAACGCACTTACATTGCTTTTTTTGTTTACATGTTTGTCCAAAATCCGTTGACCTTTTTTGCTCTGCTACACTTCTGTCTTTTCTTTTCAAATGTTTCCACTGAATTGTTTTGAATTCCTAATGGCCAGATTAAGTAAAAAGAGGTTTTCTTTTTAAATAAAAAAAATGGATTCATGGAATTTTATGGGTGAAAGTTTTCAACTTTGCGTGAATTCCCTATCCACTCCAAGCAGATCAAGAGAGGGTGTGTTTTTGGTACTCACCGCATAGGCGCGAGTTTATAAGGGGATCAATGGCACGTTTGACGTCGAGTACGCTGAGTACGAGTAACGAATTTATTCTTTAACGTATGGCCTTTGTGTACACGCACAACGCGTGCAAGCAACCGCTTGGAAAACTTATTATTAAACCTCATAAATATTCATGAGCAAAGCGGAGCGCTTCTTTGGCCGATTCCACCGTGCGTCTGGGAGGTAGAAATGATACGCGACCAGGTGATGTCATAGCGGTGAGTATCCACCTCGCTGCCGTGGAGTGGTTTTTTTTTTCTGGTAGCATCAAAAAATCCCTCTGGAACCTGCCGCGTAATATGTAGTTTGTGTCATGTTATCTTTACGGAACCAGTCTGGAGTTGTATTCTAATAACTATCAGAGTAAAGACCCAAAACGTATGTCAGCACCAGACTACTGAAGCCCTGTTTCTATGCACATCTGCACTCCACTATCATTACGTGGAAATTTAACAACGGAGAAACAACAATAGCGTCTGTGAGTACAAGTAATGTGAGATTTCTGTTCCCCTCAAACCATGCTGTATTTGTATACTACCATCTTTCTTTACTTTGCCGCTTGGGGGTGCACTTCAACTCGATGGCGGATACTTGCCCATAATTTTGATTTTGGTCGGGCGCCGTGCAGATCACGAAAAACCTCTTTAGCTTTGAATAGGACCTGGCGATCTATGCGTTTATGTCTGTGGGTATAGGCTAGTATAGGTAATTCACAATAGTGCGCCTCCAAGAGTTTGCAATGCGTTGACCAATCACAGTGCCTGAAATCTGTCATTCCAATGCGCGTTTGGAAAGGGTCGACAGATTTCGCGCCCTGTGATTGGTCAACGCATTACAAACTCTTGGAGGCGCACTATTGTGAATCAACTGTTTTGCAGTATCCGGTTTCAACTACATAATGTTCATCCATGTTCGTTTCCAAAGGCACTACAGGTTTATGCTCGATAACCAGTTAATATCGGGGTTTCTTCCCCGAAAAAAGCTGCTGGGGGCTTTTTTTCTCACGTTATTTCTGGCGCCCATTACAAGCTTGACTACTTTGATTGGTGGAAATTCCGAGGCTGACTAAACGTAGATTGGTGGAAATTCCGTATACATTATACGGACTTCCTGACTGGTGACAAACGTTGTATAATTTTGACGTCGCCGGATTTCGCGGAAAAGCCATCAAATGAGGGCGCATTGTTAGAGGTTATGCGAGCGGCCAAGTGCAACGACCGTGTACTGTGCATGTGAAGGGATAGTTGACTGGGGAAGAGCAACGTAAGTCTGACTTAATTCAAGTCTAGCATTCCCTGCAAGATAAGGAGATACACATGTAGAATGGATATCTAATGGCTTGATTGGCAACCTGCTTTTTCCGCTCATTCAAATCACTCTTTGCGATTGCCATCTGCTGCGTGCCATTTCTGTCAATAAAAAAGACACTTTGAGAGCGTCGTACCTTGCGTTGCGCATGAGCAAACAAAAGTACTTGCTCTACAAACAACAAATGATGGGAGCGTGAAGCCTTTGTGTGAAGAATGGCCAGTTTTACATAGAACGAATTTCACAGCTGTTTATCAAGAGAGTTGCGACATGAATGTCTCAATTGTTGGAACCAAAATGATGGGTTACGTTTCAGTGCAATGGAAAATTAACACACAATAGCTGCATGCTGTACTTTACGCAAAATGAACAGCTATTTAGGTTCCAAAGTCTGAAGTTAGCGTTAGTCTCTCTTTCTTTGTAGCTCAAACTTAAAATACACGTCGGGCAAGGCAAAAATCTAAAATTAATTTAGCTCAACGTTGATGACTCCATCGATGACTGTGACATACAGGTAAGAAAAATAACGGGGACCTTGGACTATTTCCCCGGTGAAAAGGAGAAGCGACACATAGATAATAGCCGAGCAATTCCTGCACCACTTTGATTGCCATGCGCCATTCAGCCAGTCAGATTGGTACACACCGTTATCGTGAAAACACGTCGCCTGAAACATGGCTTTGTCTTTATGGTCAGGGCGAATGCTGCACGTGGACGTCGTAACGGAATTTGATCGTCCGCCTGGCGCCAGGGCCAGGTTTGGTCATAGCCGATATTATTCATCCGAAAAGCCATTTTCTACGAAATCCCATTAGTGCCATAAAATGAAACATTCCAAAAAGTTAAGCGATTTTTGTCCAAGTTCGTTTTACCTGATTTTAAAGTTCGTTTTCACGAGATCTATTTTAAGAAACACTGTATCTATTTTCGGAAAAGAATAATTTTTACCCGAAGTTTTTTCCCAAATCTTGATTTACGAGAAATATACTTTCAACACTGCAAAAAGTGGGGTGTTAAATTTAACACCCCCGGTGTTATCAGGAGACTACACCAACACTTTTCACTAGTGTTGAAATGTTGTTGATATTCGGTGTTACTTTCAACACCCTCCAGTGCATTGTAACACCTGTAGGTGTGCAAAGTAACATCAGCGGTGTTAAAGTAACACCTTATGGTGTGGTCATCTGATAACACCAAAAAGTGTTGATTTTAACGCCAGAGCTTTTAAAGCTAAGTTTGGTTTTGTATCTCATCAAACAAACTTGAAAAATAAAAATAAAAATATATCTTATATAAAAAGAATTATTCTAAATTAGAGTTCGTTTCATTGATATTTTTCAAGTTGGTTTTGACGAGATATATTTCTCAGTTTGTTTTTGTAGCTCCAAAATACATCGTAACAACCTTTCCCCTAACAATGCCTCTGAAAACAAACTTGGGAAAAAATATACTTCACAAGTGGAGAGTGCAAATAAAATATGTTTTCGTAGCGTATTCACAGTCGCTTCAAATTTCAGGGCCTGTTTTAGGCCTTGATACTAGAAGCCCCATTCAACCACGAGGCTAACAATACGGATGCAACCACCAGATGATTCTTTTGTAGCTTCCTAGTTAAATTGTAGCGTCTCATTTCCACAGGGAAATCCATGAGCAAGCAGCTTGGAACGCGCAGGGACCTCGTGCTACCCCCAGGTGAGGGGGAGGGAGGCAGAAAAACTCTCTTCCCGAAAAAAAAGCTTTCAAGACATCCAAAGAGAGAGTTTTGTTACGTTTATGTGCAATCTCATAACACAGTGTACCAGATTTTATTCCGATTTAAGTCGCAAAAGGCTTATTGGATCTGACAGGGATTTTTTAAGGGAAGCCGCAATGAGCCTTTTTACATACTATTTTGCTGCAACTTCAATGCATGAACACTCGTTTACACTTCCATATAGTTAAATGCACTGAAAAGTGCATTTTTTTATAATTAAAATTATCCTTTTTGCCCTGGAAACTGAGGGCGCTGTTGCCATTCCAGGGAAGACTTGGTTCATTGCATAGGTTTTTCTATTGAAATGGTGGACCCCAAAGTTACTTACTGAAGAAAAAATTCTGAGAAAGCACTGGTGCTCATTTATTGACTGCACGTAAACAACATGACAGTGAATCGGCAAAGAAGAGAAAATTTAGTCAAGCGAAATCAACAAAAATGCATGACTTTTTTGTGTACAAACCAATGTAACATTAGACATTTTTTCTGGAATGACATCACAGTTTGTGCATGAATGTGGACATCTCATTACCATAAACATAAAAAGCAAATGACCCTTTGAAATAGTGAAACAAATTTCAAAATAAGGGTAACTGAGAAACAAAGGGTGCATTCTGAAAGTACGCATTTAAACAAATTGATTGAAGCGATAATGTTTATTCGGCTTCAAAATAATGAAGCATATTCTCTCCGTCATTTGTGAAAAACCCTAAGAACTGGGCTGATCCGATGACATCCACAAGTGATCAAAACACCAGTCAAGGAATAGTTTTAAAATATAGTGAGCAGGAAAAAGCCAAAAAAGAGAACAATATCTAAATTCATAGAGTACAGCTGAAAATCCAATTAAATTTTAAAATCTCTTTAGCACTCGACAATGGACAATGGCGACTCGATGGTCAAACTCAATGCTTTACGACTCTGCTAGCTCAGCTAAATACGACGGGCTCCAAATTTCAAGGACGTTTTAAAGGCATAACAATCAAAAGCCTTACCCCAGCTTATTTGTTAATTTCTCACAGGACAAGAAATTTTGGCCTAGTTCCTCCAAAACAGTTCACGGGCAGCCAATACAGCAAAATTATTCAGTACGGGCGATTCACAATAGTGTGCCTCCAAGAGTTTGCAACGCGTTGTCCAATCACGATGCGGGAAATTTGACAACCCAATGCGCGTTTGGAAAGGGTCGAAAGATTTTGGGCGTTGTGATTGGTCAACGTGTTGCATACTCTTGGAAGCGTGCTATTTTGTATCTCCCGGATTATCTGTCAGTGGTACCTGCACTTTTATTTTGACCCATAAGGCATTCATTCCCACGACTTGCTAATTATTTTATAAGAGCCATCGTATTTGTATTCATTTTTGCAGATAACTGATCTCCCGATCGTGCATTTCTATTCACAGAGTGTCGTTTAAATACTTGTTTATCAAACAAAATGTGAGTCTCACAGTTTAGTTCATAATTTTTCACCAGCACAATTTACAAATTTAGGGAAGCGTGTTTTAGGGTCACCGTAGTTTATTTGGCACACCGCCCAGCCCTTAGAAATGTATAACAAATGCCCGCGAAGAAAGTGCGGTGGGCGTGCGAGGGATTCCTTTCCAGTGTGGGCACCACAGAGTGAGTACCTTGGGGTTAACCTGTCACCACGAAAACTAGCTTTTTACGCTGTAACAGCCGATTTGCAGTCTCTTTACCTTCGCAATCTATGATTCCATTGAGTGTGACCCGACTTGAGGAATACTGGGGTCATAGCAGAACGCAGAAGGAGTGATTTTGGAGTGAAAATTCACTGTCTTGATTGTAAAAGTTTTACGTGAAGCGCCGTACAAGTGATAAATTGTTCATTGTACATGTACATTGTACTTAAGCTATTTGTTTGTGTGGCGACTCGTATGATTTACATTAGGGTTTCGATCTTCACTCAAGACGCTATTCATTATTAGATGCTGTCTGGAAGGCCGAGTCCACGGTCGCACATCGGCCTGGAATTCGGAGAAATTGAGGAATTTGGGGAATACCGAATTTCGTGTAAAGGAATAACAAGAGATTTGAATCATTTAATTGCAATCATACCTGGACATTTGAACCCCCTAAAATTGGCGTGTAAATAACACTCTGTATAATTGAGACGGTTACATTTGGACTCTTTCGGCCTGTCTTCCTTTGCCTTGGCGTCCTAAAACTAATAATTTAAGCAGATCTCCTTAATAGATGGCCTGTCATGACAGAAATAATTACGTCGATAAGGGGTGTTTTCATGAGTGAAACACGAAAAATAATTCATGGCTAATTTTATGAATTTCTACAATTTTTGTAATCGTATAATTATATAGGAACATAATAGCACGACTGTTTATGCGTAATAGGTGCCCGGTATCCGTTTTGACCTCAGATTTATCAACATTTTTCTCAAATTTTCGTTGCCTTGGTGAGTACCTAGGCATATTTTGTGACGATATTTTATTAGTTGGTAGACCTATTATTTTGTGTCAGATCTCTAAGGCTGGCTTTTTAGTAAACCCGGCTCAAGCAACAGTATTGACGTCATCGTCATATTAGTCCTCATTGCAGCGGTTACCGTGGTTTCCGTCATGACTGGGACATACTGGCGACGTGATGCACTTTAGGCTCCCCTGGGCCCTTTATACATCGATGCATTCTGAAGCCACAATGCTCGTATTTAGAAAGCTCTGGAGTGCAAAAGGCTTTCATCAACTTGTGGCATAGGCCTATCCATTTCTCTCCTCCGATTATTTACAAGATTTGCCCCTCAACACAGCGGTGACATTCATCAACGCTGTCACCGAGGAGAATTACATCGAAAGATGATGTCTATTTGTCTGTCATTTGATGCTCTCATAATTGATGATATTCCTCTATATAGAAAGTAAAAACCTATATAACAATAGTGTGGCTCTTTCGCCTACTGTTCTTATTCAACAATGTAAATAGAAATAATAAAAAGAGCAAGGAATGCAACATAAGACAGGCGCGGATCCATCCCCTCCCCTGTTCATTTCATTTTAAAAAGGGCCCAAGTCTAAACGTTAGAAAATACCCTCAAAGCAAAGCCCAGGTAGGGGTCTTATTTTGCATGTACAGTTACGGACAGAGCAAAGAGATTAAATGGTTTCCCCAGAGGTGACTTCAGGAATCTGCTACCCCCCCCCTTTACGATCTGCCCCTGATGAGTTCTAATCATTAATTTTGTGCTTTGACAGAGATGGAAATATATGTTTAACTTAGCAGTAACACGTGCGCCCTTGGGAGCCAGCCGCCGGTAGTCGAGAATAAAACGCCTGACATCAGTTCTTTTGAGTCAGCGCGTACGGTCACGCTGTAAGGCAGTCCACGGCCGCGCGTGTAGCAGTGTTGTCAAATACGACCCGCTTCGTTCTGAGCATGCGCTGTCGGGGAAGCCAAATTGGCACACAAGAACGAGGCCACGTTTCTGAGAAAGATGCCATCAGAGGTTGTTGTCATGAGCAAATACATTCCCAGCAGCACAAATTAATTTGTCATAAGGAATGCAACAGTTTGTACATCAGTTTTCCATTTCTTCAGCGAACACACCCCGCTGATCTAAAACTGCGTAAACAACCTGACAGCGCGGCAGGCTGCCACTATTAAAAAAATATAAAACGTTGAATTTTCAACCCCCCCCAAAAAAAACCAGGCAGTTATGTGCCAACTTCAATAATCGAATAACAATATTTAATTGCCAAACAGATTGCTAACCTTCCATGTAGCATAGCCCAAAACTCTGTTTCTATGCGTTGCTCCAGCAACAGGAGAATTTTAGACGGGCGGTTCATTTCTAATTTTCAAAGATTCGCTTCTTTTTAGCTTCTTTTTATTTTTGGTCGCAAAAGCATCATCAGCTTTTGGGAAGACAGCATCAAAATAAGATCTAGCTTTAGGACACTGCAAGAATTCAGACTTGCCACCTCCGAAAGGTACATCGGGGCATGGGTGACCAAATTTTACGAATAAATAAAGAAGTTTTGAGTCGATAGGAAAGACAATCGGTGGAAAAGCCTTTAAAAAGGATCAGAATCGATAAAAAACATTGTAAAATAATGCGTCTTACGGCGTAGCTACTTGGTATCTTGCTTTATGATGCCATTAATGAAATGGGATGCCTAGGCCATGCTGACACAATTTTGTAAAATACCATGACTACGGTGTCCTTCAAAAATCGGTTCATGAGTTGGGAACGTTCCAATTGGTTTCGCTGAATGATTTTTGTTAAGTTATTCTGACATTTTGCTATGCTTCACACACTTGAATAATCTCATATGCTAGTATTTTGATCGGGCACATGAGTGCATCTATGTCAGTAAATTCAGACGTGTGGAACACAATACGCGTTGGACTACAATTGAACTTTTCCGATTGTTATCTCACTAACTGTGGCAGCGCTGTGTGGGGCGAGGGAATAGATACAAACGGCCTACTCCTCCCATTAGGAAACTAATCGAACAAAATTAATGTACCTAATAACGGGGTACCCGTTCACCTCCGAGGGAAACTTGCGTAATTGAATCAATAAGCGCAAATTGCCCGCCGATCTGGTACCGCAAGGGAGCTGCATCCTCAAGAACAAACAGCTTTTTAAATTCTCTTCCATAAACCCCCAGACAATAACGAGGTTCAGCGCAACGACTTCATGAAATACAAGGCGAGCGAAAATGTGCCTTACGTGCGAAAAGTGAGAATTCGCTGGGTTTTTTGCCAGTACCTTCAAATCGCCAGCATATTAACCCAGAGAGACTGAGATTCTATGAAGTTGCGTCAGGTGACCAGACCGCTCAATTCAACTATTCACAACTGACTAAAGACTTTTATCAGGAATCCAACATGCATGTCAAAAATGTACGTTAAAGACAGACAGACAGACAGCTTCTCAACATTGTAGTCAATATGAGGGTTTATTCATTTTATGTTATCCTATTCATGACCGTTTTCTTAACAGTGTAATCATGACCTTAACAACATAATCCTGTCCTTATTATAAACATGTCATTTCTGCTGTATAGGAATCCAGCCAAAATTAGCATAATTATACAAAACACACAATCCCAAGGAAAATAAATAGCCTAAGTATACCATATGCGGCATGCTTTCTGAAAAAAGATAAAGGCTGGTACCTAGTTATCAAGGTTGGATAAATAAGCACAGAACGAACACAAAAAAATCGATATTTGTTTCTAAGGCAACGATCGCCAAGAACGCTGCGATGGCGTGCAGACGGTCGAGGTGGGCGATACAATTGCCATCACCATAGCGAGAACATCCCAGGCGGGTGAGATTCTTTAATGAGAAGGTAGATTGCATGGTCAACGTGGACTACTGCACCACCAGCACTGACAAAAGCGATGCTACGTCGACCCTTCACGCCATGCTTTGCACGCGGTGCTCCAGTGCAGCCCATGCCAGCTTCAGGCACGCATTTGTAAGAAAATTAGTGCAAGCAAAGGTTTGAGCGCGACTAGAATTAGAGGCCATTATTGCGGTGGCACAATGCTCAGTGACAGTTGGTGTGCATGCGCGTTACATGCCTCTTCGATTAATAGGGTGTCATGATTTACCCAATGCACGCTCGTGTCAAGCTTCAGATTGCGCGTGTGAGTTCAGTGTCACCTTAACAGAGATCAGTGAGTGCCAACGGACTTATTGTGCCGTCTTTCCGATTCAGTAAGCGAAATAGGGGTGACACGGGGCACGTGAAATTCTCTCATAAAACGCAGAAACAACTTGGAACCTCGAGGACGCCAACGCGTGCGTGTGAAACGCGCACAATTGCACTGATGAGACGAGACGCGCATCTGAATTGATGCGCGTAGACGAGTACGGACTTAACCGCGAAGAATAAAAGATTAAATCAGTGCTCTGAAATCTATGAAATCTATTTCAAAGCACTGATTTAATCTTATATTCTTGTCGGTATTCTGATCACGGTGCTACGCAGCCCTTCCATATATTTCATGGACTTAACCGCATGAGCGCGTACGTGCGAGTGCGTTAACATGGCAGCGTAATCGAACACAATGTCGCCCTGTTCTGCGGCCGAATTTGCGTAACGTAAAAGAATAGGCAGCAATGTCACACTGTATGTTATAGCGGCGCACGTCGTGCACGCAAGTCGAACGTTTGTACGCGACCAAAACCAAAGTTGAGATTGGTCAAAATAACCTGGGATGGAGCTTCACGAATCGGTCTATTGCTTCCAACCATGCACACTGCAGTCACATGTCTGCCTTTAGTTACAACCAAAGGTTATATAGATGGGTAATTCTGCCATAAAGGTGTTTCACGATGGGCGCCATTCGAGTGTGAACGTTAATGTGCGTGCGTGCCTGTCGCGGCCCCTGCGCCTGCGCATTAACATGCACTACGCAGGCGTAGTCCAACCAGAATGGCGCCCATGTGATAACAACGTTTTACGCGTATTCATGGTGAAGTTCCCCATCTTGCGCCGCTACGCGGCGCTATGCGATCTTTGGTTACAACTATCGCGGCGTTCGTTTTTGGTGACATATCGTTCACATATTTTCACAGTAATGGTGATCAGTAATCTGCTGATGGTAACCAACAAAGTGACCTCGTCCTTTGTCCTGTCTTCGAAAAGTCGACTAAACAGTCACCCATCCATCGTTCAGATGACGTTGATCGAACTGCAGTCACCTGCAGTCAACGCTACATCTTGCCCTGCGTAATCAAAGGGCTCAACTGGACGTTCTTACTGGTGCCTCGTATAAAAAGCAACTTCCGTCGTTCATGTTGAGGGTCCATAGGGCTTAGGGAAATTTAATTTGCCTTTCTAATATTTCACGATTTCCAGGGGGGTTGGGGCATAACAGTTTTGTCTAGTTTTTAAGGTTTTTACATACAGCTATTCCGGAAAACACGACAGCGAGAAACAACTTCAGCGATTGCAATTAAATTTCTGAGAAAAAATCAAATTGCCTCAACCCCTGCGGTATTGGTCTGTCGCAAACGCATGCACCTGACTGATGTGGCTTTATTTCTTCAGTGATTGTCTCTGCAAATTTTATGGAGAAAAACAGGAATTTCTCGAGTAGCATTCGGCCACACGACTTCCTGTACAAAATTGCAGACATTTACGCGTTTTTTCCTCCGAGACTTGTCTCTAGACAAGCTGCCGTGTTTCTGATGTACTAATGCTCAACAGGCAAGTACACTCAGTCTAGTAACAAGACGCACATGAATAAATCCATTCAGCGTTTTTTATAGTTTGTTTCCCCGTACTAAAAACTTGATTTAATTCTAGGGTATATTTGGGTCCGGAAGCTGCCATCGTCACATGTCCACGTTTCACCCGTTTCCAAAAACGTCCAAAATTGGCCAGACTTTTTATAACCCTTTCGGTAATTTTTGGGATATTGTCGTTGAAAACTGAAAACCAACTGGCTTGTATAAATCTCCTTTCTTTTCTGAATTCCCTACATTTGAAGCAAACTTGAATAAATTTCCTCATGATATTTCTCTTTTCGAGGGGCATACAGATTGTCAATAACTCCGGAGGTCGTGGGTTCAAGTCCCACCCGAGTAAGCTTGTGAGGTTTTTTCGCAAGCTCTCGGACAAGCACTGAGCATGCAGTGCTTATTAATATACGTTGGGTAAGGGCAAAACCCGTTATATAAATTAACATCTCCCCAACGCAAAAATACATCTTGAAAATAACTCCGACCTAAACAATACAGTTGTAATAAATGGACGTGCGCGCCAGCTCCAAGCGTCCCGATATTACGTCACACTCTATTCTGCCTTGTGGTAATTCATTCTAACATCATAAATCAAGGGATTTTTAGGCCAGGAAACCAGTCTTTTCCCATTACATTTACGAGAACCACAGCGACTCTTATGAATATTGTAACACGCAATGCCATTACTGAGACAAATGACATTTCCTTCCTCTTTTGTTGGAAACATGTAAATAGACCAATCCAGTAAGTCCTGCCCATTGCGCGCGTGAGCACGTAGCGCATGTTCTTTTCCGATGCAACACCACAGAGTGACAGGTGCGCGCATCAGGCGCTCGTGCACGCATATCGGACTTTTGTTATTGTTTGGGGTGGGGCTTAACGGTTGGTTTGTTAGCTTTACGTAAGTTGAGAAATTCTTGAGCATTCATTGCATCATCAGTAATCACCCAAGCACAACTATAGAATCACATCGCAAGTAGCCTACAGTAGGTCTGTGTTACCATGGCCTCCTAAAATTACATCTCTTTTGAAATATTTCGCGACCTCATTGTCTACACTATATTCCTCTCAATTCTGTTCTGTCTTCGTCATTCCATAAATACTGCATTCCTGCCCTAATTTAATTGCATTCATCTCACTGGTAATTTTAAATCCGCTGGTAACTTTCTCATATTTTCAATTTTTGCTCATAATTTAATTTGATATTTTCCACAATTGTCATAACTGTCGGAGAATCTGTGTTCAAGAACAGTAGTTTAAATCAAGTATCAAAATATGTTATTGCCCTTTTGAAGTCCTTTCAGCTTCTACTTTCGCAGAACACTGATAAGGATTCTCCGAATTGTTGTTTTATTTTTCTGTCTTGTCCCATCTTGTCTGATGCAAAAGTCTCTCTCATGCAGAGAATCGTGCGCGTCTTGAATCTGTTTTTGCCGAAATCATCGTCATCTTATCACCCCTTCGTCATTTTAGTCCTTGCCGTTCCCTGTGCATTACATTTTCACAATATCTTTGTCAACACAATCTGAGCTCGTGGGTTACTGGAGGCCAAAATTGCAGTTCTGAATGGATTGTATCTGTCACTTGTGCTGATCCTCAATTTCGCAAAATGCCACAAAATATCTCCAGCTCCTGAACTCAATCTAATTAGTCCAATTTTGAACAGTCCCTGTCTGACATGCAACTAAATTAAACCATATCTGCGCTGCGCGTGTAACATAATACGGCTGTCCATTAGGTGTTGATGTCCACTCCGGATGATGTACTTGTATATTTAGTGTAAATAAGTGTGACATTAGTAATGCCAGAACAACAAATGGTACAGTATGATGTGCTAGAGCTGGCCAACACTTGAAAGAGGTACAAAAATAGTTCCAGTGCTCATCCAACAATTCAAAATTCTCGCCGTCAGAAGCCTGAGAGACCTTTTCCCACACACCAAATTGAATGAATCATTCACGCCGTCAGATTGTGGGTCTAAAGGTTACTTTGTCAAAGATTAATTTTTTATAATTATATCGTTTGGGTTGAGATGCTGACGGCTTAGGTAACAGTAGGAACGTTGACAAGAGTTAAATAGGCTACATCGGTGAATGTGTGCTTGGCTTGAAGTACGAGGTTGACTCAGCCTTTCCACCTTCCCTTGTCCTCCGTAAACACACTTGAATACATGTATACGTCGAAGGCTTTTATTTCTCGACGTGGAAGTTCACGTTACAGACCGAGGTTTGTTAGCATATGTGGTATATCGGAAGCCAATGCACTTTATCTTCAGATTCACACCATGCTCTTACTGACAGTCTGTCAGTGGCAGAACACTCTTCTGTTGAGCCAACCCCAGTGATACTAGATCCAGAAAAGATCGAGAAGGAATTTTAATGTACCGTATTTGCAAAGGAAAAGTGCGCTAAGCAAGCTAAACGGTTGTCACGATGTTACATGTGGCGCATCTCTCAGAAAAACGACACAGGCATTTGCGATACACATGACGTCACAACAGTTTTCAAACTTTGCCACGCAATACTGAAGCCCACTGGTACCACGAAGTATACATTTTTGCCACAGTGAGTATATTATTCCAAGTTTGGGTTAACGAGATATTTCTTTCCAAGTTCTTTTCGAGATCAGTTTTAGAAACATTGTTTCTATCCTTGGAAAAGATTTGTTTATAAGAGATATATTACCAAATTGTTTCCAAGGGATACATATTGTCAAGTTTGTTTTTGAGACACGTGTATAAAAACAAAGAGAAATATATATCTCGTAAAAACAAACTAAGCAAAGTAATTTATGGAACAGGATGTTAACAAACTGATTGTAAGAGTTTTATGCAGGAGGGTCACAATAATAATTGAGTGTTCTTGAACATGAATGGACACAAAAGGCCCATAATAGTGACGATGGCGTGCACACCAGAATATGTGGTCTATTCACATCAGACTTTAAAGGAAACATACCACTCAACCAACGTCTAAAGATGTAGTTATTTAGGACAGAGAGGACAGGTGGTTTCAAAAAGGGAGGAATGTGCTTTGGTCGTCCCTTTGCAAGGAGCTGTACCCTGCTTGAAATACCGAGCCGTCCGCCATTGTACGTGTCAGAGCTTGACAGAAATCCTTCCGATGACGTGACAGTCCTTAACATCGGTGATTATCAGAAGGAGGCGGTTGCGTGAGAGACAACGTAAGTCGGAATCTACTATTAGAATTACAATTTGCAAATTAAATACTTTGCACAGATTAACAGCAATCTACATCAGTGGGTTCAAATGAAAAGAACACAAATTGACCAAGACTTGCTTTTACGTAGATGTCTGATGAGTATTTGCTCGCAGCTAGCAATGAAGGTTACGCATTAAAGGCAGAGTTGGAGGGCAAGGACTTTGTATCGCCAGGATAGGCTCAAGTATACCTTCTCTGCGTTCATGGTCACTAAATTTAATTAAGAAAGAATAGCCTTCAAGGCACCAGCAATACGTAACCTCTAAAGCTACATTTGCTGTCATCGAGAAAACCAGATCTTTACAGGGGCGGATCCATGATTTATTTATTTATTTTGTGTGTGGTGGGGTTCAAGAAATTTTTTTCATATAAAGGAGTCGGAGGTTACTATATGTAGCTCTCTTCTTAGGTGAAGCCATTTAATCCCATTGTTTTGTCCTTAACCGTACACGCAAAATAAGGCCCCTACATTATGCTTTCACGGATCTTTCAACCTTCGGACCAAATTGGTCTTGAGCAAGGGGAGTGCTGAGCTGTAAACCCCTCATCTGGATCCGCACCTGCTTTAGTCGAGACGTCTGTAGTCCACACTCCTTCTGGGTGGAGGAGTGATCATACTTTTCACTGCCTGCTTAGAAGGATTGAGTAAACATTTTTAACGTGAAGTAAAGGATGTAAGGTAGAAAAGCACTTGCGTTGGCTTTAGGGTCCTTTCGAGTGTTGTTTCGCCGTCCATTTAAATGACTTTTCTCAGTTCAGTTTATGCTTTTTTCTCAGTAAAATTTGCTGGTCTTTCTTATTGTCCTTTTTGTGTTGTCTCTTTTCGTTTGTTTGCTTTAATGTTCATTTCTCTTTTTCTAATTGTGGGACCCGCTAAAACGTTGGCGTTAATGTAAGCTTCCTGTCCGGCTTCTCCGGTCTCGAAATTAGTTGGGAAACCTGTCTTTCGTCTCATTTTATGCTGATTTATTTCAAAGAAGTCTGGTGCCAGGCTTGAGGCCAAACCAGAGACGTGGGCGAAAGCAGAGGTTTAGGAAGCCACAACGCATTTTTGATTGGATGTTGTGTAGAAGCAGAGCTCTGATGAAAAGGAGTTTGCGTAATTTGCCTGTGGGTATTTCTTCGCTTCAGACGTGGGTATTAACCAGAACCTTCTGTGTGCGACTTCATTTTGCCAGTGTTGTGGTCAAGTACTTTCGATTACCAACTTTACTGCAAAATATTGACCTGGTTAGCTTTAGATTACAAAATGAATTTACTACGATTGTTGCAAAGTAATTTTTCAGATAACTCTTGAAATGAACTTCAATTGCTTCAATTTTTGGCCGTTTTAAAAGGTATTTTGTTGCACTGTTGGGTTTGTATGCTAATACATGTAGCAATTTCAGTATTCATGAAAACAAACTGTGAGGTCATTCCAGAGGAAAAACACCTCAACGTTTCCTTGATTTATGCCAATGAAAGCTTTAGGGAGTTTTGATATTTTGCTATTATAAATTATCAAATCGAGAATTTGGTAATTTAACTCAGTGATCGAGTTATTGTATTGTATACATGGCAATAAGCCAACGAAAAGACCTTTCTCAGACATTTTTCATTTTCAATGAGCAATTTTGGATTGACCGCTTGAACAGAAAAACAGATGAATTGAACCGTGTCTTCCTGGAACGACATCACAGCAACAGCTCACTCTGCTTTCTGGAAAGCAATTACAGTTTTAATATTTAACAAAGGTAATGTTCTTTTCAATGCACTAGACCTGGAGGAGTCATCAAACAAGTCTTGATATACTCGAAAAAAAGTAGAAAGCTGCAAAAGCAGTGCGACTTGGGAAAAAATCCTCGCCTGGATCATGTAGGACTTCAGACCATCACAGTTTTGTTAAAGAGTAAAAATGAAAATGGACAATCCTGCTTCGACAAGTACTCAGCCGGTAAAGGTTAAATCAAATTAACCATGTGTACTGAATATGTAACGGTTATATTTGCATCAATCGTGGACACTAATTGACTATTTCTGGCTAGTAATGGAAGCAATCCAATGCTAAGGGGAAACGCGATTTTTGTCCGTTGTTCCTGAGTTGGATACCGTTAATAGTCATCATGTTTTACCGCTAGCTCCCCAAGTGATCATTTGCAATTGCTCCGATTATTAAACTTCAGTGAAGCTTAACTAGAGCAATTTCCTGTATTCCTGGACGTCCTGCGTCAGTCGAAAATGAGTTTCCCGACACGAGATCGCCAGAAACGTGAGTTGGTACGTTATTCGTCGTAAGGCGGTGAATGAACATTGGGATCGAATTTTCAATGAGCGTCGCTAACAATGGCGCCTTTGGGGTCCCCTTTGTTTAATGGAATTGTAATGGTTTTTCTTGAAAGTTGACCCAAATTAATTTGTCGAATCCCCATTTGTGATAAATGTAAAATTAAAATATTAAAGGGGCATTTGGACCAGTTGTGGCTATGGGGAGTTGGGGATTTCGATTTCTGACCAAATATAGAAAAACTGTCTGAAAAACTTTCGTGAGCTCGTGCCTTGCACTCCATATGCATCGTGACTCCTGTGTTTAGTCGCTCTATGTACTGACGCAGAAGCATGCTCTAATGACAGGTGTAAACTGGCACGCTTATCAGAGATTCTGGAAAATCCTGCCTGTAGAACTCACCGTCATTATGAAGTCGATCAACTCTATCTCTGACAGTGTGTGTCGACAGTGTCAGTCGAGCAACGAAGGGGTCGGTGTAACGACATTAATTTCATCCAACGTTGAAGCAAAGTAACTGATTTTTACTTTATAATCTGATTTCATGTCAGACGAAATATTACCCGTGCGTCATGGCAGATGATGTCATATATGTTTGATGTAACTTTCCAATGCCACTAACTATGCCAAGGGTGCGTAGGGAAAGACCTGTAGGCCTAACATTGTTATAACTTCACACGTTGTGTACATCTGCGCTTTCCTATGGCAAGAAAGGGACATGAAACATTGAGTCCCAATAGAAGAGCGCAAACATAAACAAAGTGTGACGTCAATGTGTTTTATTAATACTGTCTACAACTCACCAGAGTTAAGAGCCAAGGAGTGTAGTAGATGACAACCACGAGAGCCACTGTCTTGGACATTCTGGTACATCTCTTCAGATTCAGGTTTTTCATCATTGTCTGCGTCCGCTCCACCATCTCCTCTCTAGAGGCGGGCTTGGTCTGTTTGACCCAGCAAGAGCTGCAGCAGCAACAGCAGCAGTAGATCCGGCAACGGGCCGTCCAGGTCTCCAGGCGGTCGGTGGTGGTCGACGTCGATACCGTCGGACGAGCGGCGTTATTCCTCCGTCCCACCTCGGAGGAGGACGCACTGCTGCTGGCAGGGCTAGGCACGGGCACAGACTGCGGCTGTCGCCGCTGGATGAATTTCCGAATGGACACCAAGAAGCCGTAGTAGCAGTAGACGAGAAGGGGGATCTGGGGCAGGCTTACTGCTAAAATCACGAAGGTGAAGTTGCTTGAGTACTGGAATGTACAGTAGCCGTGTCGATTTGTTATGGTGGTCCAATTTGTGGAGCTTAATGCCGCAGGAAGGCATCCTATCACGGCTGAGACGATGACCAAAATTGCGACTAACCTTTTCAGTTGGGGACTCCCTAAACGGGTCCGGTATAAGATCGGTCGCCTGATCGCGAGGAAACGGTCGACCGTCATTAGGGACACCACCAAGGTGGAGGCGACCTGGATGGTCGTGGTCAATGCTCCTTGGACCAGACAGAGCTCCACAGGGTAGGGAACGGTCCGGAGATACCAGAACGCCGTCAACGGGAACACGGTGAACGACGAGATGAAGTCGATGATGGCCAAGGCTAAGATGAGGATATCCGGGTTGCTAACCGACCTGAACTTGTGCACGACCAAGATGGTTAGGAAACTGCAGAAGCACACCAGGATTGCAATTACAATGACGACCGCTGCTTGGGCGACATGCTCCGACGAGGGGTCACCTGTCGAGTTGTAAGATGCCCCAACATCCATGGTAGTGCTCTAACTCTGAGACCCTCGTCTCCATGCAGCGTTGGCGTACTATCAGCTTCCTATTCCGCAGGCTTCATTTGAAGGAAAAAGTGTTATCCGTACGACTAACTTTGTACACATCCATACTTGAGTTGGCTACTACGAATTTACATCAAAAAGAGAGTTTCTCTAAAGATGATCTCACACCAGCTTTCGCCCACATCATGGTATCCTTCACACGCCGTATCGTCATCAGAAAAGGTAACTGCCACACTAAAATCTGTATGAATCGGAAGTTTCGCTGGTACTCCGTCACTCGTCGTATGCCTGAGACAAATAACAGGGAAGATGTGACAAGCGAACGTATCCTTACAAGTCGCTGAGAATATCGCATGTGAAGCCATACCCAGGCAGTTAATTGCATCTACATCGATATGGACATACGGACGTGTCCGTGTGTACAAAAAGGTATAATGTAGGCCTACATGTACAGTACCTGTTGCGGGTTGCGCTGCGTCAATTTTATGCATGCACCGACTTCCCTTGATGAATGACGTGCGGTGTATCGCTCTGAACGATTCTTGGCATGAAATTATGATGATGTCACTGCATGATGGCATCAGGTTAACCGTGTCAAGGTAAGCTGGACAGGCACGAAGGTTCCTCAATTAATTCCAGTCGCTTCTAGTAATACCTGATTTCTCAGTCATGGCAAATTCCACTGTCAGAAGCCCGTTAAAATCTCAGTTGTTTTCAGTTTGAGGAGATAACAGACAACAGACGTGCACGTATAATTTTCCCTGACGGATTCAGACTGACAGACATTTTTTTTCTTCGATGAGATATCCCGAATTCCTAGAAGCACAGTACCTGTTAAGACTGAGGGACACGTAGGCAGTGTTCGACTAAAATTACAACCTGTGAAGAATGAATGGTTCCCATCAGCTCTGGGGCGCTGATTGAAGCTAGAAGTTACATCAACAAAAATCGGCCACGTTCGTTTGGTTGAATTTGTACGCTCTGCGGACACGACTCGTTGCCGGCTGTAACTGGGTCGCTGGACGGGGCGGGCGGGGGATTTGCTCTCTGTTACAGACTCGACGCGACCACTCAAGGCGTCTTCATCCCGGAGTCACGAAGACCGTATCGTGTTGACTTTTCGATCCCCGCACGTGACTGCTACGTGCCCCGCGAGAGAAGGTTGGTGTATCTCTCCACCGGAACGCGGCCAGCGGTGACGGTTGTTAATCACGGGTACATCAGGAGACCGCGAACTGCTTATCTTGTTCATCAAAACGACTGCAGTGGGGATATCACAGCCGCGTAATATAGACGAATACTGGTGCAAAACTCGAATGAAAGGATGAAAGGTCGATTCGGGTTTGAGCACCTAATAACTTCATCTCATTATAGACTCCTGTGACAGCACGAGTGGACATATAGGCGTATTTCATTTCCTCTTCACATCATTGAAACACGACAGCGTCAAGCTTGTGTCCAGTCCAATATGCTCGGCAGTACAAACTGGCTAATCAGTGGCTTCACTCAAATAGGGCCGCCATCCATACGTTTAACACTGATGTCTTGAAGGCACGGAGTCCCTGACAACACATCATCTCCGATAAACAAAAACAATGTAGCATTCGCGCCTTTTTTACATGTACTAGGATTGTTCCATCTACTGCAAGGGAGACAGACACGTGCATACGGTAGCAATGCACTCTCTTCACTGACTCAACCGTAGATCTTTCCTCTGCGGTTGCTATGCTGACATGAAGATGAGCTTTCCGTGAACTTGTTATGCGCAAATGGAATGCGCAGTTCCACTCCGCGCTGATTTTATAGCGACGATGGCCTGTCAAATAGAAGGGGTTGTTTGTCCACAGTAGTTACAAATTGCCCAGCAAAACACAGAATCTGTTTTTGTTCATTGCTTGCGCAGGTTTGTTTTCGTGTTTTTGTTTTGTGTTGTTTTTTCTCTCTTTATAAATTATAATTTCCTTCGTGAATGTGGACAAAATAATGCTCAGAATAAGTCCTTCGATCTAGTTAAACTTTGCGGCTTTATTTTGATACGATTTAGATCTTCCAATGTAAAGAAGGAGGAGCAAGACATGGGTTATAATCTACCTGTTGGCTTTTCGCAATTCTGTAGAGCCTTTCCATGTTTAATTTCGGGCAAAATATCGGAATGAAAAATCTCAATTTTCGCACGACACCCCATTTCAGTCTTGACAAACTGTTAAGAATATATCAGAGAGTGGGCGCTAGATTTTACCTCAACGAAGGGCGGTTTTCGCTGGACGAATTTTCAACGATGTCAAACAGCAAAAATCCCATGTGAAGAAACATCACCATCATAAAACATGACTGAACTTACGTGAAATAAATATTTCAGGTTACTAAAGCACCATTTCAACATGGCCTATTTTGATACACCTATAACAAAATAATTATAACATTAAACGCTGTCAGCTATATTTCAATTCAAAAATGCAGAAAGGGTTTCAGAATAATTATTTTCTCAAATAATTAGAAATTCGTGTTAGTCCTGAATCAAATAATAATCGAATTCACCGAGTTTTTCTGTCTTTCTGATCTCGCAGCCCTGTGTGGATACAACCAATGAATGTTCAAGAGTGCAGTGGAGTAAGAATAATTATATGACATGACAAATGGAATGTTCCATCGGGAAAAGGGCATTTTATCTGTCATCGATTAATTGGTCTCTCCATTGCCCGAATATGAGACATTCTGTGATTTTTACAACGCCTGAATAAATCGTTTGAATCTCCTCGCATCCCCTCGATAAATTTCTGTCTAATAAACCTTACATCACCTGCAAGTTGAGAAATATCTTATTATCATGGAATAGAAAGTTCTATATACCGTTGAATAGAACCTCTGTTTTTTGTGGTGCGGCAGCGTAGTGGCGTTGGGACGAAACATTGAATAACACGTGATTGAAATGCACCAATCAGGTGACAGGGATTTTTATCTGGCTATATTTACATAAACAATATCAAATCATCATTCCTACAATAAACCTATAAAGCAAGTGTATGCTGGCTTTCCGTGACCGTATAGCGACCAATTAGCGCGATGTTCATCGAAGCAATTAATTGACCCAACGCGAGTGGTTGAGGCAAATCAAGTCGCCGCTGGGCCAAATGAAAAGCAGGGTTGGTTGGTGGCATGGGCATTCGACGTCACAGGTCACTTGATGGATTGTGTTATTGTCGCAGCATCCATCGGTCTTCATATTCTTTCCATGCGTGTCAAAATGCAGGTAACTTCTACGTGAGCTGTCATAGCGTAGGGAGTTTAATCTAGCAACTGAGTAATGTACCGTGCTTGATGCCGTGGAGGGTGAGAAGTCATCAATTTTTTAATATAAAATATACATGTACATGTATATAGGAGCACATAACAGGCAAATATACAACAGTTTGGCGGCGTGCATTTTAAATAAAACAGACGCCATATGTTTCATTCAGGCATAACCGACTCATAACGAAACTATGTTGTGAGTCGATCATCACCGATACGATGATTTAGTTGGTCCTGGGTTTACTTAAAATTGATCTTCAATGTAGTCTAGTTCTTTCCAATTACAGTTGTGTTAATGCGATATGTTTTTACCAATGGGTAAGCTGAGTCCATTTTTATTTCTCTAAAGAAAACAGCACACATGAGGAAAAAAATCTATGATATTGAACTGGAACTACAAACTTTGGAAGCATAACAAGATATCTTTCATTAATTTGAGGTGGTAGTTTTCCGTCTCATCGTCGCGGTATTTGATTCAAGAAAACATTGTACAAAGGTCACATGTTGCGATGTGGAAAGCTATTACGTGCAGCTCGGGAAAACCACCGCAACAGAGTGATCCTACATATGGTCTGCTGTCAAAACAAAAGGTATAGTTCTTACCGCCATCTCGCTTCATTTGGGCCGTCTACGAGCTGGCCCGCCCTTGCCTCACGTCCAATCAATTAGATAAGCTCGGTTGACGGGATACTTATAAACAACCCGTGGAATTAAAGACTCAAAGATCCCCGTAATACGGGCGGAAAAGGTAAACAGTTTTCAGTTTACCTGTTTGCGGAAGGGAGACGGGGAAATTGTTTTCTTTTTTCTGGAGGGGAAAATCAAAACTTCATGAAACCTTAGAAAACTGCGTCGGCGAGAATTGATTTCTCTCGGTAACATCACGGACTTCATATAAAAAGTCTGGACTCACAATGCCCTTGTTCAGCCCACAAAATAGGTCATTGAGGCCATTGACAGCCATCTTACCATGGCGAATACAACGGTAATTACAAAGGCTTTCTTGCCACTGCTAATTAAATCGTCTGTGCCAGCAATGGTAACAATAGCTCGCAAACCAACGACCACTTTGTATTCGGCACGGTAAAATGGCCACCGGTGGCTTCAATCCATACAGAAGTATTGCGAGAGTGAACTTTCTATATAACGTCCATGGGCGCCGTCAGCATTCGCTTGTCTGGCTGCCTGTTTGGCATTATACGGTTAATGCACACTTTGGGACACTACGTCACAGATCCAGACTATAGATTCGAAATGAGTTTGCCTCAGAGCTGCTCAGCATTATAAAGCATAGAACATTCGCGAGCAAAGTAAATGACACCTACGAGGACCAGGCTTAGAGATGTACACTTCATGACATTTTCGAAATCCTGTCACATTTTTGTTTCAAATAAGCAGATTTATATGTTTTAGTTTGAGGTTGCCAGGGCCGGCCAGCAAGCCGACCCTGGCAATCTCGGTGGTCAAGTGGTTAAGTGACTCTACTACTGAGTAGGATGTTATGGGTTCGAGTCCCACCCAAGTAAGTTAGTGAACTTTTTCACAAGCTCTGGGACAAACACTGAGCATACAGTGTTATGAATAGACGTCGGTGTAAGGGCAAAACACGTTACTTAAAATTAACATCCCCAACGCAAAGTACATCTTGAAACAGATTGATAATCGTATTTGTTCATTAGAGAGCGTCTCGGGGAGGTTTCTGTGTCGTAGAAGAATCGGGCGACAATGCTAACACCATCACTGGTCCTGTGCGGTGGCCCCTACAAATGATGGTTTGCATTGTAATATGATACCCATTGTACAGAGCCAGTTCTGTGACAGGCGCTCCCCACAAAGCATTGACCAATGTCTACCACCCTTAAAGAGGGCCATAGGGAATGGCTGGTGAAATATCACTTGATTGTGTTTATCCACCTCAAGCAGAAGCGCCCCCTCATCTGGCCGAGAGTGTTCAGTTTGGTTGCAGCGATGAGACGTTGACACGTGCAAGGGACGCTTGGACTTCCGACCAAGGGAGCCGCCATTGCTGAGCAAATACCGCCATCTCTTAATCCAGTTCAAGGCCCATTGCCAGCCGTTATCAGGTTAATCGGACACAGCCTATCTAGTAAATAGGAAACTGAAGGCTGAACGCGCGTCGTCGTCAATGCTAGTCCATTAAGGCGCACCAGTCATGCGTGCAAAGAAAGCTTTTTCAAGAGCTGAAAGAAGGTAGCTGTTACCATCTAACGACAGAGCATCCGCCACTTGACAGTCTTGACAATCAGATAGAAATTTCCTTCCTTACCTTTCAACTGTTAAATTGTGGTTACCATTTTCTGTACTCTTTGAGTCTAAGGCTCCTGCATATATAATGTCAGAACTCTTGTTTTTAACTTATGATTTTTAAAGTTCTTTGCAGCAAGACTCATGAGACAGTTTTTCTATCGAAGATGTAAGCGATGATCGCATGCAAACGTTCACCAACTCTATCTCAGAGACCGTGTCCGAATCAATGGGCCGCAGCAGGCTGACAATAACACGCATCTTTTATGGAAGCCGTCAACTGTGTATTTCATAGTCTCGTTCAGTGTATCCAGCTTTGCCAAGTGAGAAGTGAAGGCCGTTTACGAACCGGGCTGCAAGAGCCACTGCTAGATGTCCAGCGGATTTGCTCAGCGTGTGCGAAGACACAGACCTAGCTCCAGGCAACATATTCGGATGCGGCCTGAAGCATGGTTGATAAATATTTGTTTGAAGTTTGCTCTGAGGTTGAAATTACCCTTCTTTTGGAGTCCCGTCAACCTAGCCTTTGAAATCGTCTTTTTTACGTGGAATACAAATAGTAAAATCAGGGTTCAAGTTTGTTTGACACTGCATTCATAATCAATCTTTTATCCAAGCTGAGAAACATTAACTTGGAAATAATGGATGGGGCCCAAAGCTTGCAGTGCCCCCTTAATAAACACAAAATTCCAGGTATATGTATTTCTCACAGCATTTAACCGAAGCGTGGTATATAAACAAGGGCTTGTCGATCGTGTAGCTTCACATCATGGCGGTAAGTGAATATTTATTTGGGGTTCGGTAGCCAAAACCAACCCCTTAGTTTTGCATTTCAGTTTATAATGGAGCTGGACATAACTTTCATTTTTCGGTATTTTTCTACTGTGGACCAATGACAAAGATATAAAATATTTATTGCTTGGAATGTGCACAAAATAGTCGGTCTTCAGTAGAAACGTATAGCTGCATATTGACTAATAAGTGATGTTAACATTCAGTAATTATGGTGTGACATATAGGTTAACTATACCAGCTTTTTACTTCATTTCTGTCGAAATACCCGTCAGTATTTGGAGCCAGAGGCAGGAATGCATCCAGCTTTGTATCAAGGTCGCAGTGGCGTTCATGTGCTGGAAATCGGAGATGGGGTGGGATGACTCGCCCGGCCATGGAAATTTGAAAAGCGTGGGGTGGGGGCTGACACCGTGTGACACTATATAGAGAGCAATGTTCATGATACAAGATGTACGCTTGTAATATGTGACATTCCTGCAGAATCTTACACCAGAACCCCTAAGTTCACTCCCGTGACTTTGTGCACCACTTAGCTGAGAGTTTATTTGCATGCCCACTCGATCACTTTACTGTGGATTTCGAGACAGGCGACGTGGGACACCGTTCCGACACGTCTTTCCACGGATGGAGACCATAATTTATTCAAACAAACTACAAACAAATAAAATTCACGGAGATAACCCAATAACTAAAGATTGATTAGACAACATTATGTCACCGTATTATGAACCCAGTTGCACAAAATTTGAAACAAATTCTGAAAAAGTGATCTTTGAAAAAAATGAACACGATCAGATTTGAAAGAAAATACATCAACGGTCCTCCTCGTTTTAAAACTCGTTCTCCAGTTTATCCAAACAAACGAAATAAAGACCCGATAAAAACGTCGGTAGTATTTTCAAGTTACTGCGAATTGAATATTTTGAACGAGAATCGTTTGTCCATGGCAGTGCATGTATGCGTGCGCTGATGAATTACATGTACATGTACACATAGGCCCTGCATGTACGTGCCCGTGTGCACACATAAATCATGGCCTACCGTCAATCGACAGAGAGCCGAAAATGAAATTGATAAAACGTACGAAGGACAATTTGCAATAGCTTCAAGATACCATGGTATCCTTTTTTCGATTTACTAAGATATGCAGCATGTGTGGAAAAACCTGGAAAACAATTCCAAATTTCCATTGTAAAATGCTCTCTTTACGTTCGGAAATATGACGTACACAAGCATCTTTCCCCGGTTTCTCCCAAATGTCATACAAGAAACGCATCACAAAATGAAATCTGAAGCCTGATTACGTGCATATTTCTCTCAGCAAACGTTTCCACAATGCGGAATATTTCCGCGGATGGATTTTGGTATAGTCGTTTGCTGGCTGGCGTGGCCATTATAACAAGCAACAGAAAGTGACCTCGACTTTGCTGAATAGCGCATGCGTACAAACTAAGTGGAAGGGGTGAAAATACGCGAGAACAGGTTATACATGTATTTGACCTTTTATATTGTTGTCTCATTTTGAGTGATATTGAATACATTTTGGTTGATGGGAAATCCGAAAAATTCTTCACCATCCACTTTATATTTTCTCACCAACAAGAAAGTGGGGGACAGTTCAGTAGTTCATTCCCTGGTCAAAAAAATGGGGGATAATACCCCCATCTCCGAGATTTACGACCATGATAGGTAGCAAGGGCCTTTTACTACAGCTCTACGCCAGTTGAAGCCCCTTGTTATTTACATGTTCTTAAAGTAATGTGTGTATTCTTGAACTATTCCATCTACATGGCTGAGGATACATCGGGATGGACCGGCGTGGCCTCTACGGGGGTTGCTTATTAATTAGCAAAATTGGAAGAATTTTACAACCTCCCAAAAGGGTTTTTTTTTCATTACAATATGATGCTCCTTACCAGTTGACTTGTGCACCGCGTTAGAATCACCACAGTAAGTCTACGATAAGTTTATCTTTATACCTTCTCAATCTGTTATTGTAATCGTTTTCCACGATTCAGTTCACCATAATATCGCTGCCGGGATGATTGCAAACAAACCGGAAGACACTAAAGCCGCAAGAAGTCACGGGAAAAGGGGCACAAAGGAATCAACAACAACGCCCACTTCCGATACAACGTCCTCTCCGATCCGGAGGCCACACAAGATGGCTGCCAGTATCAACAAAATGTCAACCAAAAGTTTGGAAAGATCATTCCCATCCCTCGGCATTTAGGTTGTTAGCTCTTGAAGGCAAGTTCCACGAAATGACGTCAAAGGGAGATGCTAACGGAAAGGCCACCTCCGATCTGAAAACTACAGTGGAATTGCCAAAAGGAAAACCTGGGGAATCGGGTGGCAATGAACAACAACAGATGCGACGATATCTACCCGTCACACCGACTTACAGACCAGATTGAATATCTAACGGTACTCAACCGCAAGCCCAGCAAAACAATATCATCATTCAACGATGTTGACGGGGCACTAAGGAGAACAAGACCTGTGAGGAATTTATGCCTGATTTCTTTGTAATTGAAACTCGAAGATGTGGAGATTGAACGGGCCCATCGAAACCCAGCAGCACATGGACTGCCCAACCAACGCACATCTCCAACCAGACTCAAGTGGTCAACGACCTAGATCAATCCATTGTTAAATTAAGCTACTGCGCTATTAGCCCCGTCAGCAACCTAGAGAGGGCATAATTTTTCTAGCAACGGGGGCTCGTGATGTAGGAACCGCGCTTCGGTGGTTTACAAACGACTATGACGTGCACACATTATGTTAGCGCCGCTACCTGAAAAATGAACATGCACTTCCCACCAAGTTGGCTCTTTTCAACCGACGAGGGGGTGCTTCTGCTCGAGGCAGACAAAGGACAAGCAGTTCATCTTAAAATGTAGGGTAAGGACAAAAATTCAACAATCCACACATCAGATAATGGTAAAACTAGGGTCTAGAATTTCCGTAAATTTATTCCCCTATTTTAATCAATCCGGAGGAAGAATTATCTATATCAAAACAAAATTTCCAAATGTTTTAACTGTTTATATTATTTATACCGTGTTTTAAAAGAACTTCAGTCCTTTGATCAGAATATTATCAAGGAAGTATCTTTATAAGACGCTTGACCTGGAAAAGAGTAATGTACATGTAAAGGAATATGGAGTTTAATCAATTCTTTTAATAAATAAATAAAGGAAAGCCGAAATCCAACCAAACCTTTGTCATAAAAGAAGTCAGTGTGACAGTAGATGAAAACAAGGAATTCCTGATGCGTTCAACAGGATTTTGTTAGTATTGTTACTAATCTTGCAAAAATAAGCTTCCAACTCTAAAACCTACTTGGGACTCTTTCCTTGTTGATAGGCTTACACAAGAGGAAATTGTAGATGCCTTCAATGAAGTTTCTGTCTGCTCCTTGATTTATTCGCCTTAAACGATACTGCTGTTTGTCTGCCATTGTACCTTGTTAGCGCGTTGTAGATGAAGAGTGTTTAAAATGTCCAACGGGTCAATGTACAAAAGCGCTCGCTTTAATCTAATCCAAGAGTTATGTTTACAATGTATTATGTTGTTCTGTTTATATAAACTTTACAGTTTTGTCTTTGTGCTGTAAATACAGTACTTGTCCACGTGATAAAACAAACTCCCATGTAAAGTTCCATGGTGGCTCGGATTATTCAGTAGGCCCGGCAGGCACTATGGCAACGACCTACGAAAGGCTTGGGAGCCCATATAGGACGGGTCTGAGGGTCCTCCAAATTACTGTTCAGAAATTGCCACTAATTACAAACAGATCTATCTCTATGGGTATTCTTTTTTGGGGGGGAGCTTCAAATTAGCTTTGTCCATTAGCTTACTCCAGTTTAGCTTCAACACGAAATGCAAAGCTCCGTGTTGTCAAGCACTCTGAACATGGGGCCTGTATGAGTGATATTGCCTAGGGCCTACGAAACACAATAGTGTCCATTTAGTGACTACAAAATTGGACCCTGGCTCCACGTATCAGAAGTAAGCAATGCTCGGCTTATTTAGCGTCATATGTGGCGATGATTTTTGTCAGCTACATTTGGGAGCGTACCGCAGAGCACAGTGTTTTATTTCATGCTCCCTACAGCTCACGTTCAACACCGAACGATCCTAGTGCCTATCAAACGATTTTCTCAGGATAAAGGGAGAGAGTCCATCTGTCTCAGCCAGACAAGGCGTCCCTTTACAAGCGTTATCATGATAAGCTGTGTAGGGACACCAGGATCGACGGGGCTGCTGAAATTAGGGTTCCTGTGATAACATTTTTCCTTGAGGCACTGTCTGTGTAACTTTGTGCTTTCCGTTATTGTATGAAGACCGTTTCATTCGGGTATTACGTGTACTTGAAAGTGTACTTTTTAAACATGCTGAACAACCTTAGACATTTGTTCTTATGTCATGTAAGACGCTGTTTAGATTGTACATGTTTTTTGTTTAAACTATAAATCCAACATTTGATCGCTGAGAACATTCCTGAGAGGTCTTCCTCGTTGGCTTATTGCCATGTGCGAACGCAACAAAGAAATGGAAATTTAGGACAGTAAAGTGTCAACATTTCGTGCAGTTTTTCTATACAACAAAAAATCAACGATACGTGGAGGTTTTCTCTCCAGAATAGCAACACAGTTTTGCTCATGAAGATGGAAATTCCAATCAAAAATATGAAATAAGATTAATTGGAACACACCAAAAAAATGGATTTTTCAGGATTGTACTAAAAACTCACTGCATAGTGGGAAACTGTACAGCTTGTCTTTTTGTGGTTATTACTCGATTGAAGCTTCAATTAGGGACTGACCGATGGGCTGAATTTTTGGCATCAGTTTCCCGAATGCTTGCAGACAACAAACCAACCAAGATCAAGCAAGGGCCCCGGGTGGATTAAGCCGCCTGCCAGGATGGCCGGGGTCCCCAACGGCCTGGAGTACCTGGCTGAGGTAGACCAACTCCTGGTCCAACAGCAGATTGAGCTGTTCGAGGCGCTGACCAGCATAGAGACACGGAACAGATAAGCCATCAAGAACACCATGGGGCAGCAGGTGTACTTTGCCTACGAGGGTAGGGCGTATTCTCACCCGGCACGTTTCTAACACGCTCTGGCTGAAACAAAGTTGCCGACATTCAATAATATCTGCTCCCAATGTCCACTATGGGTATAGTATATTGCCAAAATATGTGTTTGGTCAAGGTTACATTCTTTAAGAGCAGAAAAACAACCATGTCCAGTCAGTTGATATGAAATCACTAAGGTGCGTATGTGTATGACCTTAACAATTTATGAATGATATAAACCTGTCGAACTAAACCTCGTTAACATTTTACAAGGATTAATTCTGCGGATCTGCTTACCAGGGAAATAAGTCGATGTGTTTATCAGGAATCGGATGAATACACGTTTTGGCTTGTAACCTTTACTTGCTAAGCGCAGTATTTTTTTAATTTCTTTGCATTCAAACCAACTTAAAACAAAAGCACACAGTCTGTAAGGATAATTTGGGGTCTACGGTTTGGGCAGAAGGTTTACATACACTTTGTAGAAAAACAACTTTCCTTAATTTTTCGCTGTTTGAAATGATTTTGCCAACTTTTTCTTTACGGGGCAAGACAAGCTGTATCCCAACTTCATGTTCATAGTGTGTACTTCAATTGAAAATACTCAGAGACATTTATTATGGTTCAAATTTTACTATTTCTGAAAAATCATTTTGTAAACTTTACATCTACCCCTTTATTGTCGTTCAAAAACACTTCAGAAAGAGGTCCACTGCGACTGTGAGATGTGACAAAAAATACAGAAAGTGGCACTAAATATTTGGGCTGGAGTATGTAAAATTTTAATATTTTTTGTAGAAATAAATATGAATCATATATTATGTCTCTGTGTGGTTTATTTGACGCATAAAACATGCACACTAAGTGGAGACCCATCTTGTCTGTCCAAATGAAAAGAAGGGTTGGTAGGAATTGGACCGTGAAGTTGTGAAATTCGAGGAAACCTGTTTTTGCTCTACCAACCTTATAACTTTTGGCCCACTTGTATGTTACCATAAAGCCAATAAATACAGTTCCCCTTCGACAAATTTCTTTCAGAATCTGGGTTTTGGATGCGAGTCTGCTGTCAGAGTGGAAGGGGCTTCCTTCTGCATATCCTGAACAATTTTGGCCAGGTGAGTTGCGCTAATGAAGGCACCCGGGACCATTTTCCAGCCAAGAACCGCTAGGGGCAAACAGCAATACATGTAATCTTATCTTCTATCTTCTGACATTCATACACATGCATCTGAGGTGTCGACCGTCTATCCTTTCAGGAGGTGAGTCGTGTCGAACGACAGTTCAAGTGCATGGCTGGCGGTTGCTGGCTGGCCAATCTTGACTGCTGCTCGTGGGAGGTTACTGTAGAGTCTCCGCCTGGCAACCCCACTGGACGCGTCAAGCAGGGGTGAGTAGAAACCACAGCTCTATACAGAGACAGTGGCATCAACGTCAGGTGTGGAACCAAAATGGCTGCTGAGTGTGGTAATTTTTCATGTGCACTAACGCATATCCATCATTTTGGTTCTAACAATTGAGACACTCATGTTGAAAATCTCTCAACAAATAGCTCTGGCAGATAGTAACACGTAGTCTCAACTCAAGGCCGTTATTGAAAGTTTTTTTCAGAGCACTTGCACTGCAGTTATAGTGTTGAGTGACAAAGGCCAGTGTTTGACTGACTGCAGCGTTACAGTTAATGGTTTCGGTCTACACTTCCGTTACAGCTAAAAGAAGACATTTTATCCGCTCATCTAAAGAGACACAGGCTGTACACGGCTTGGGATAATGTTGCTCTTTTCGTATCCATTAATGTGTTGATTTCATCGAGCAAACAATACTACATCGAGAAGTTCGAGCCGAAACGGTAACACGTGAACAAAAGTTCGCCACACACTGTCTTCTGGTATTTTTTGCAAGATAAAATACGAGCCGCGTAAGTGCACACAACAGTATGTTCCTTTGGAGAGACTGCGTTAGTTGTTTTTTTATTCAACTTTGTCCTTTTGCGCTTTTCTTTACTGCGGTATGACATTTGAGGAAACATTTCCACGAAGTGTTTGTGGTAGAGCAATGAGATATTGCAGTACTACTTCCATCGAAAATTGGGGGGGGGGACTTATTCCGAAACTGATACTCTGCACTCACGGTCAGTCGGCATGGAAACCATACTTTGACATCATCGACGCTGGCAACAACACCGTGCTGAAAATCGGCAGTCCCTGCTGCTCGTGTCAGCAAGTCTGCTGTCGGTCAGACGTCGATTTCAACGTGAGTGGAATTTGGGGTTTTGTGACAATCTTTCATAGGTGGCTGTGCACGTTGCATCAACGAGGAACTTAGGTTAAGGGTACAAGGATACAAATGGATTCAAGATGGGAGCAACTACCGCATCTTTCCCTGTTTCTGTCTCCAACTTGGTTATTTTTCAAATTTGGATTTCAATGACATCAATTTTATTTTATAAGACTACTTTTGGTAAGTGGCGTAAATTTATGCCGGAAAGTGAGGAGATGGGGATGGGAAAAGGTAGGAGGGTGACCTGAAACTTTCACAAACGGGGGAGGGGGGGACACAATATGACTCTATATAGAGGTCGATGTTCATGATATTAATGTATATCTGTGATAAGTATTCAAATGGCATATTTATGGCTTTTTAAATTCGTTTTCCCTTATTTTAGTGATACTGAATGTAGGCCTATTTCAATCAATGTAAGTTGAAACATTCTTCACAATTCACTTTTTTTGTTCACCACAAAAAAGTGTGTGGGGGGCTGTGAGTTTGTTTCTGTGTGTTGGTGTGTGTGTGGGGGGGTCGATTCAATAGCCCATCCCCAACTCAAAAAGTGGGGGGGGTATATACCCCATATATTATGCCCATGCTTTTAGTATGCTAGAGAAATGCATGAAAGGTACACAAACGTTAATTTATTCGCTTCTTGGGTGTCTAATTACTGATAAAGTTGAAGGATATATGTAAGTTCTTTAACTAAAGAGTTTGCAAATAGCAATCTGTTTTATTGCCTGAAGCACAATTCTCATGGGAAGGATTACGACTATATTATTTAAAATGTCAACTATCAGATGTGTAACTGTAAAGTTGAAAGAGAATACCCCAAGCAGACCTTGACATTTTAATAGAAACTTTAGCATGCTAGCAATTCTAATGTTGTGAAATTCGTATTTCAGTTCAATTCAGAATTAAGGCTGCTTCACACTTTAGGCGCATTGCGTAAGCGAAGCGAATTTGACGCGTCACTAAAAATTTGCAGCAAACTTTCGCTTGAGTTCAAACGTGTTCACAAGTTTTACGAATTCGCAACGCGGACATTTCATCTGGCATCACAAAATCGCGTTCGTGTTCGCTTTTGCACAAAGTATGAACCGGCCTGTTTTCAATATTCTTTTTACTAGTTAAATTTGAATAAAATCTGGTACACTGGGTTCTTTAAAATTCAAGTGAGCATAAGAATTGGAATTCTCCATACTAAAGCCACTGTTGCTATACCTCAGGATTCGGTGCAAGCTTTTCCTTATTTACATAAGATACGCCTTGTAACAATGCACTGTTCTAGATGGCAAAGAAGGGCACAACGGAACTAGTCCAGTCCAGAGATGGTGGTCGCCATGCAAAAGCTTACCCCAAATCACGAGGTATAGCAACAGTGTCTTTAGTCTGGGGAATTCAAATTGCTATGTTATGTGCAATCAGGTAACTATCAGTGTACCAGATTTTATTCAAATTTCACTCGCAAATGGCTCATTGGATGCCAATAACAGAAAAGCGTGAGTAGAATGACCACGCCAGAGAGGCGGTGTTATCTTGTACACTAACTGTAGGTGTTTCCAGCGGAGGGAGGGATCGAGGTTGGCAAGGTCACCAAACAGTGGGGTGGAATTGTCAGGGAATACCTGACCCAGGTCCGCCTGGGTCAGGTATTCCCTGACAATTTCGGCGTGTCTTGTAAGAAAACTGATTGTTCTGTACGCATATTTCAACATTGAAGAATAACAAACTGCTCTGACTTTGGGATATGCCGTTTTGAACACTTGAAAGGATGGTGCACTGCGTGTGAGAGGGATAAACGCGTGCCGGCGAGTAGAGGAGATGGGGGTATCCATTATCCTATCATTGCCCTGCCATGGAAATCCGCAACGCGGGAGGGGGAGCCGGACACAAAATAACACCGCACGAGGGCGCTCTTGATGATTCTGACATTTTTATGAGCACGAATTATTCTTTCGGGTTTCACTGTCTTTGTTGCAAAGATTCGTGAAATTTTGATGAAATTTTGACAACACTTGTAATTTTTGTTGCCAAGTAACAATGAAGTTCGGAAGCTTTGGGTTTTTTTATGTACCACAGTTCCTCAAGATTTGGATGTGAAAATTAAGGCATTGATGATAGCGGTTCCGTTAATGGTCGTAAGGAGAACAAGCTTTTCCGTCTTTTGGTAATTTTTTTTTTTTGGAAAGCTTTTTAGATACCTGAAAGGTATAATTCGAAATTTAACCTCCAGGCTTACGAGTCCTGGTTTCCAAGACTTTTATGAATTTCGTATTTAATTCCTTGTTTTGCTCTGAACGAAAAAAATTGGTTATGCCTGGACCTTTCGCAAACGTTAAATTTAATCGATCCATGCTGTGCTATTGTATTCGATTCCGCACTGGCTTGCGTTTCCCTTGCTAGCCGATTCATTCTGTTCATGTCTCAGCAGGCCTACAAAGCACAGCAAGATCGAACGATAACTATTCGTCGACATGGTTCCCAGAGTACAGTTAAGGCATAGGTTACCAAGGAAAACTGATCAGTACCTAACAAGTGTTCGTCGCTCGAACCTGTCCATAGTCGTCCTCTAAATTGCGCCCTCTGTTGATCAAATACGTTAAAAGGCTTCAGGGTACAGTCCACTAATTCAAGCCCCATTGGTGACTAGGCCCTAAAGTTCTGCAGTGCATGTGCATTTCGTTCTTTTTCAAATCTTTCCTCCTGCAGGATTACATGTACTTTGAGATGGATTCTAACTCATCTTAGCCGCATCGTTGGTATGAAGGTCAGAGTGAGACCTTCACCTCATTGGCAACGATTCGTTTGAAGTATCCATAAGAGGCATTGCTTTCCGAGGGAGAAGTTTTCTGAGTCCGAATAAAAATAAAACACAATGTTCTTGAAAATGTCAAATTTTAAAAAAAATTGGCTGATTACACACTTGGTAATTTTAAAGAAACTAATTGACGTTTTCTGGTTAAGTTTTCCTTTTGTTCAGTTCTGTGCATTTCCTCGATTTATGGGACCGAAAAAAGGAGCATTGTTAACAGAAATGGAATGGCTTTGGAGTTTTTCATCTGTAGGCCTGCCAATGTTTAGGTTCAAAATGTGAAATTTCTTGGCAATGTTCCTTCGTAATTTTGACCTCTGTTGCCTGTAATCTGTGACAATATAGTGACCGATAAAGATTCATTGTATTTGAACAGAATTTAGAGGGCCCTCGTGTGCTGCCCGGTTTCCACGTATTGGGTAACCTCGACAGGTGAACTTATGAAAAATGAACCTGGAAAGAATGGGATTACATTCGTTTTGTAAATAACTTCCACAGAATCATACCTCTGCTTACAGAAGACAGTATGTAGCTAGCGACAGATACTTAGCCAAAGTGTCTGCAGATACAAGAAAAATCGGCTCTCAGAAATGTTAAACAGTAAAAAGGTGCTTAGAACTTGAGTAAATGCTGAAAAACTTTGAGTATTTACTTTTAAAACGTTTCCCACACGACATGTTTATAGACATTTGTATTGAAATACATTGAGGAACGTGTTTTAATTAATGGTAAAAGTATTTAAATGCTGTGTGGATTTCACAGAGTTTGTCGTGGAAAAGTATTTAGCATTTAAACACACTCCTAAACGCATTGCATGGGTTGAACGTACTTTAAAAAGTGGTTACAAAAACAGTTTAAACCCTGAGCGCCATTTTAATGGTATATTGGAGCAACAGTGATTATATTACTCGTCGAAACGGTTTCAAATATCATGTAGAATGAGGGTAAATGGACGCTTTGTGCGCCCTCTGCAGTTATGAAAAACGCCAGCATAGCAGATGCATACCTGAAGATTATAAATACTGAACATTTGTTGAATTGAAGCATGTTTTAAGAAGACACATCGGAGTTGGCAAGCGTTCAATCAAATTTGAGAGAGTTTTTTTTTCAGGGCGTAAAATGACAGATAGCCTCGTATTCCCAGGCGAATAGCGTTAGATTTTGTTGCGGATTTTGGTTGTTTTTTTTTCTTGTTAAGCTGGATTGTTCTTGGATTATTAAGTAAGATGACTTTCTGATTGTTGAATAGTATTTAGTATTTGGTGCGGCTACCGACGCAATTGTATTGATGTATCATGACTTATTACAGGTTTTTTTACCACATGTATAGGTGTAGATGACTATCGTCAAGAAGTAATCGTTCTTCCCAGTAAAGCACAAACACAGGTCTGACTTCCTAATTTGTGGCAAGTTTATTGTCTCACACGCGGTAGCAAATAAACATTCTTTTTACTCTTATTTGCTATCCAATTTTTCAAGGTGAATCAAAAGTTGTTGAAGGCTGACATGTCACATACTTGTTTTCTTTTTGTTAAATATGTGGTGTAATTGCTAGAGAACAATACCAGTTCCTTCGTCCTGCTTGATATAGCGCCACCGTTTGACAGATTATCAGCACCTCAGTGGCGTACTACTAAAACCAAGTTTAAAAATAACTGTTTGTTTCAATATTATGCAGCATGATTTAATTGCACAGAAATAACTGAAGCTTAAATTCGTCCTATTTCAGCTTTGTGTTTTTCCTCTAAACGGAACTTACAGGGTTCTGCCTTTATAGGCTATACGTTATGTAAATCTCTAGCTTTTACGTCCTTTGTGTATCGGTCTTTGAATACAAAATGTACAGTAAATCCTGCAATCGAAAATGTCTTTGTACAACATCTTATACATATACAAAGTTGTGTCCTCATTTTCAAAATAAACGACAGAGAATCCTCCCGATTGACTTCAGTGTGTGGGTATAGCTTTTCATCTTAGATCGTTGGTGACATAAACGAAAGACACCTTTCCACGCTTATTTTTTTTTCGGGGGGAGGGTCCACTCCGTGTCCGCATCCCTTTGCCGCGTTGCACTCTACAATTTCAGTGAAATCTCTCCGTAGCTTATGCACAGGGAGTCAAGACGCACAGAGAACGCGATTGAATTACGGGAAGACGCCTTGAACAGACACTATGCCCTAACGGTTCCATATGCAGAACAATTAAGGGGGGAAATACATGAAATAGATAGACTTAAAGACCTAAGTCTGGAAAAAGTTATCTCTTCGTTGGCAACGAATTTTGTTTCAAAATGACTATTGCTTTTTACTTGCCTGGAGACACTCTGAATTTAGAAACTTTATCATTTTCTGTTTTTTTAAATAACAGTTGCGTGAGATTTTTGGACACTTTGTGAATTGTTCTTTTGGTGTTTTTTTCTCTAATTTATTTATGTAATATTATTTATCATATTATTTTCACATTATTCATTATTAGGGTAAGCTTCGATCAGTGCACGGCACTGCGTTCCCAGGAGGCCCTCAGATTTACAACGTGAGTCGAAGGCTTACAGCAAGGGCGACTCTGGCAACGGTCACACGGCCCACATCCATAGAGAGGAGTATTGAGAAGCAGTTACAGTTTGAGAAGTGGGCGGAAAACCCCAGGAGAATATTCTGGGTAAAACCCACGGAATCAGGTAGGGACTGAAAACTCAATTCACATGTAGACCTAGCCGGGCCGCACGTTGGAAGGCGAGGACAGAACCACTGAGCCAACCAGACTCCTTCACGCTCTCATTTGCCTGGTTAGCAAATTCTGCACTTGTATAACTTTCAAGAAAATGGTGTATTTTCATTCCTGTGGTTTTCGCCAAAAATATGGGAATATAGACCTTTCTTTCCCCTACTTCACAAGCACAGTTTCAACCAATGGTACTGAGTATTAACGCAAAAGGAAAAATTTACAGAGTGTTTAAATATTCTCATGTTTGATACCGGTACTGTAATAATGAATACGTCGACCAAATAAGCATAAAAATGCTTCACATGTTTACACCAATGAAGCAAAACGTTCCTTTTGAGGCAGACATTGCTGACAAGGAAGGTTGAAGTTTGTGCAAACTTTGGCCACCTATAGAAAATGGCCGTCAATGTTTGTATTGCAAACAAAAGAATGGTTATTATTGTTCTTATATCTATCATTTCTGTATTGTACAGGAAACGCAAAGCTTGGGGCTGACCGCACGCCATCGTCAATGCACTGCTAGGCACACCTGTCGTGCGTGCAGCTAAAGTGTTTTGTCATCCTTGGTCAAAAGACTTTAAATTCTTCACAGAGACCAGAAAGGAAAAATTGGTTACTATGGCGACGGAGTGTCCCATCCCTACCTCATTTCATCCATTTATTTGTTGTTAACCTTGTCTGTGTTTTGTTTTTAGGTTTTTTAATCTGCAACTTTGTACGATAAGTATAGCAGCATGACCCACGAGGCAGGGTTTTTTTTTTTTTTAATTAGACATGTACTAAAGCGATAATTATAGCGTGCAAAAACTCACCAGCTTCGCCTCACAAGTCACGTCGACGTCCAAATCAGTGGGCCATGGCTGAAATTTGCACGCACCTATATGGAAGCCGTGAACCAACGGCTTCATGCATTTCATATTGTCCCTTCGGTGTGTCCAGCATTGCCAGGTGTAAGCCTTTTTGTGCGGCATGGCTAAACTGGGGTCGTTTGACGGCGATTGATTCATAATCTCTCCGTTATCGAAGCTCAGTAATATTAACTCGGGAATAATGAGGAGGTGGTCCAAGGTTCGTTTTGCCAAGAAATAGACGTGCGACATCGGCAGGGATTTCTAGCTGCATTTAAGGAAAGCGTTCAGTATTGTTGTTGACGCACGATAAACATAGGCTTGGCGTTCGTGTAGCTCCACATCATGGCGGTAGGTCAGCGTTTTATTTTGGGGTTAAATAGCAAAATGAAGCACTTTATTTTGCGCGTAATTCATTCTGTTGCTAAATGTAGTTTCGATTCTTCATGACTTTGAAGTAGACTATTTTCGACGTTTCTGACAGCGTCCTCTGTTCCTCTTGGACACAATGAGAAAACTCTCGCTACCGATTCTTTTCAACGCTACATCGCTCATCTTCAAAGAAGCGATACATGGTTGTAGGCGAAAGTTGTCACCTATGTTTTTATCACACCGTGAAAAGCTTCAAAATAAACCTTCATTTTGTTTTTTCTCCTTGCAAAAGATGACAAAAACAGGATTTGTTGTTTGGTATGTTCAGAATATTGTCTGTCTATCTACACGAAACTGTTTATCACGCACCCCAAAGCTATCAATTCTAGCGAGAATGGAAGAAAGGCTTCTAGTAGACTCATTGTGCTTCGGTTGCCAGGTCCCTAGTGACTGGCCGATCACTCCTTTTTCTAACTAGCCTCAGTGCTAAATTGACGATCTTATCAGAGTGCTGGATACTATGCTCCCTCAAGCTCGTGTTCAAAAACCCCAAAGCAACATCTGTCGAGACTTTTGCGTGGATCAGGTACCGGGTACACGTAAAAGATCAGCTTTAACACCAGTGTTATCATCAGTATAGATTGTGTAGAAACACTGGGGTTGACGGAGCTAATCATTAAAGAGTCCAGGCAGTGAATATTTCTTGAACGCGCTTAATCTGCAGTTTGACGTCCCCTTGGGGGTCGAGTGTATTGGAAAGTGCGCGTTCTCAAACATTAAAAATTGTCAATATATTTCTGGACAACTGAGGACACTGATGCTCGACTGGAGCCATCATGACTGACCGACCGACCGACCGACCGAATAGTAACATCATTTCCTGGATACTTGCAGACAACACAGCAACCAGAACCAAGCAAGGGGCCCGGATGGATGGAGCCGCCCGCCAAAATCGACGGGGTCCCCAACGGCCTGGAGTACTTGACAGAGATAGACCAACTCCTGATCCACCAGCAGATCGAAGTTTTCGAGGCGCTGACCAACATAGAGACCAAGAACCGATACGCTGTCAAAAACACCATGGGACAGCAGGTGTTCTTTGCCTACGAGGGTAGGGCTAATTCCCACCCTGTATATTTTCTTAGTCACTGGCTGAATAAAGTTCGGCATTCAGTAATGTCTGCACTCAATCACGGTCCACCTTGGGCCTACCTCGGGCCTACCTCGGTAACTGAAGATTTTCGCAGAAAAACGTTAAGTCGGGGCAGTTAACATGAAATCACAACCTGTGGGTGAAACGAAGCTGTTGAAAATAAGGCAATTTGAAACAAGATAGACTTCATTAACATTACGCAGTGCTTGATTCGACGAAAATATTTGCTTAGAGAGTCGATTGATGTGTTTATCAAGAATTGGAAGAAAACCAGCTTTGGGTGGTAACTTGTATTTGCAGAGCAAACAATGATTTTCTCTTCTTATCGATTTCGCCCATTAAAACAAAATTAAAGAGCAAATAATGAGTGCAGCAAGATTTTGAAGATTAACCTTGACTTTACCCATAAGAAATGCTTTTGCAAGGCCGTAAACCTGCCTTTTCTTCGACCTTACATTCGTACAGAATCAGGTGTTTGGATGCGGGTTTGCTGCCAGAGTGAGAGGGGTTTCGTTCTGCACGTTGTGGACAATTTTGGTCAGGTGAGTGGTCCTTAATGAAGGCATTTAGAACCATTCTCAGCCGTTAACTGTTTGTGTCACACAGCAATACATGCACTTCTATATCTGCTGCCTTCTGACATAATTGCGCATGCGTCAATTTATAGATCATAATCATTATGTACTACCTGGACCGTTCGACACGGTTACAGCGCATAGAATTACAATCTGTGAAAATTTGAATGGGAGACTTTGAGACGCTTGGTGGCGACAAACATGCCGGTCCTTTTTACCAGTTCTGAGTATGCGCGCGTTGTTTTGAGCATGCGTGCATAATTCTGAGCACGCGCAATACCTAGAAAAAAGACAGGCATGTCTGCTGCCACCAGCGTTTCAAAGTCCCCCATTGAGAAGAAGTCCAAGCCAATGAGTTGCATTTCTGAGGGTCCGACTGTTTATGTCTTCAGGAGGTTATTCGTATCGAACGACCGTTCAAGTGCTGGGCTGGCTGTTGCTGGTGCGCAAACGTCGACTGCTGCTCGTGGGAAGTTAATGTGGAGTCTCCGCCTGGCTACCGCATAGGACGTATAAGACAGTGGTGAGTTAGTCTCGACTCAAGGCTTTCATTTCATCAAGGCTTTGGGCGGATCCAAAAAAATGGAAAAGATGGGAGAACAAAAACAGGGGTCATACCTCCTGAAATTGCATCACAGTGTGCGTAGAATACAAAATAGCTCCAGATCCCACGCCCTACGGGGATTTTACCATAACTGCTTTAGTTCAACCCCCCCCCCCTTTGGAAAATCGAGATCACGCCCCCCCCCGGAAAATGCTGAATCTGCCCCTGGTTTACAGCGATGTATGTTAAAAGAAGTGTGTTTTTATTAAAACATCTAGTTTCAGTCTTCGACACTTTTACAGCTACACTAGAAAACAAAATTATTTTCGCCCATTAAAAAACGTTCACAGGGTATCGACAGATTAAGACACAGTTGATCTTTTCATAACCATTTTTGTTTGTTCATTTTATCGTTCGTGCTACCAACGTCAAGAATTTCGGGCCAAACGGTGACAAGTGGCACAAAAAAAAACGATGTCAGGAACGTGTAATTTATAAGCTTCATATCACTGAACAGACAGTTCTTTTTATGTAACTTGTCCCTCTGGGCGTTTGTCTGCTGCCGTTTGATACTTTGCACGGGCGGATCCATGAATTTTTATCGGGGGGGGTTCAGGCCAAAGGTTTTTCATGATCGTTTGTGCACTTCGCTATATGCAGCCCTAGCGAATATTTGGTACAGAACAAAATAATCAGAGGGCTGCTAATGAAAGAGGTAATAATATTTCCCTCAATGGTATTTTTACCCTCACAGTCAGTCGGCATGGAAACCATATTTTGATATCTTCGACGCCAGCGATAACACCGTACTGAAAATCGGCGGTCCCTGTTGCGCATGCCAGCAAGTCTGCTGCCGGTCAGACGTCGAATTCAACGTGAGTGGAGTTCGGGGTTTGAAGACCGTTTTCACATGTGACGGGGCGCACCTGTGTCTGTACAGAGCAAGGGCAATCAGTGGCAACTTACTACTGATCGACCACTGGTCAATTTTGCCTGGTGCCCGGCATACATCTTTTGCATAGGTTACCAGTCAATATTGGCGATCGGTTCACAAGTTTTCGCTGATCGAACTTGCTCTTCACGGGAAGCTCCCGAAAAAGGGGATTATCAAACTACATGATTTTAAGAGGGGAGCAAATACCGAATTTTTCCCAACTTTACTGCACGATTGCAGCTAATTCTCAAATCGACAACGAGTTGTGAAATTTCACCTGAGAAAATTCTCTTGCTGTGATCAGATGTTCAACATTTTACAACCCTTGATATTTACTGTCATTTGAATTTAATCCGCTCGGAAGGAATTCCAGAGGGCGGTAATTTTTTTTTCATTGATTTTCCTCTTTCGGCCACTATCTGTAAGTAAAACACAGCTGGGGGTTTCGGTGGCTTTGGAATGAAGTTTTGTGCTTAATTATTTTTAGAAGAAGGATATTTAACAAGAAATAATGTTAAATTCAATCCTTAAACTTTCCAATATAATATTTGGGAATCAACAAATGCCCTGAGTTTTTGTACATCATTTTTTTTTAAAACGAGAGAATTATGCATAAATCTAACCATTCATCCTCTAAGCACACGTAGTGTAAACTATGGACAGGCACGCTGGACAGGCAATGCTATTTTGTTCCCTGACTGCAGGTGTTCTCGGCGGAGGGAGGGATCGAGGTTGGCAAGATCACCAAACAGTGGGGCGGAATGGTCAAGGAATATTTGACCGAGGCAGACAATTTCGGCGTGTCTTGTAAGAATACTGATTGTTGTGGATTTCAACACTGATCAATAGCTGACTGCTCTGACTTTGACACATGCCGTTTAGAACACCCGAATGGGCGGTGCGTGTTATTGGGAACGAGCATGAAAATCATCAGCATTGACCGTGTGTAAATGCGCGCGGGCGAGTAAACCTTCGAGGGTAGGGTGTCCAATGCGTCCATGTAAATTCGAATTGCGGGATGCTGGAAACCACATTTAACCGCATGGGGGCGCTGTTGATGACACAGAAATTGATTTCCTATCCGTCAGCACTGTCCTTTTAGCAAAATTTTGACTAAACATGTGAATCATGATCATTGTCCAATCTTGTTTGCATGGGAGCTTTGTTTTTTGTTTTGTTTTGTTTTTTCTGTGTTCTGCAGTTCCTCAAGATCTGGATGTGAAAATGAAGGCAGTGATGGTTGCAGCTGCCTTCTTGATTGTAAGTATGAGCTTTCAGTTTTGGAGAATTTTTTTAAAAATCTCTTCAGTAGGCCTGAAGTAGTGAGGTCAAAAGTAGGCCTGTGCAGAAATCAGAATTTTACTTCTGGGCTCGGCCTAGTCTTGATTCAAGGACTTTTGTGCATTTGTAAATCTTATCACTTTTTTTTTCTTTCGGAAAAATTGTTTAAGCCTAATGTTAACTTTCATTTCAATTGTGCAATAATCGTGCTTCTCTACTGGCTGGTTTCCTGTATTCTTGACTTAGCACGAAGCACAGCAGGGGCAAGTTCGACCGCCGAACAAACTTTAATATTCGCCGGGTATCGATGATAAATTTAACCCTAAAAGAGCTGGGGACGGAATCTGCCCCCAACATTTTTCCTAATACGGCCGCAGTACATTTTTTCAGGATTTGAGCCTTTAGGAGTTTTAAATAACTCTCTGCGGTCCGTTTGACACCACTTTTGTGAAAATTAGACACACCGTTCTTGCGCAGCGCGCATTTTTCCCCCAGACGAGGCTGCCAAAAATGTATGCCTTTTTTCCCACTGCTGCAGTACTCCATGCATACGGGCTGGCACGCATGGCCTTCTGCTTCAAATGACCGCAACAACAAAACAATTCGTTTGATTGAGTTCAAACTTCACATTTGTAATGATAAGGAGAGTCTTTACCGCGTGCATGCCAAGTCTTAAAAACTCGAGTGAGGCACAGCTAAGTTCTTGGGGGCGGAATGCGCCCCCCGGCTGTGAGATTGGCCAAAAAAACCCGGCTTTTTTAGAGTTAATGCTCCGGTTACCAGGAAATTATCTTCTAGTCGACAAATAGTCTTGGTTTCAAGACGTTAGTGCTTGATAGCGGACACAGTGCATAGTGTGCCCCACTGAGCGCCAGCTCGCACTAGTGAGAGTAGGTAAAATCTAGTTATGCGAGGGCGCTCTTCAACAGAAATAAAACAACTGTCGATCACTAACGTCATGGGCCAAGACTAGTCGACAAATGGTCGTCGGTTGAACTTGTCGGCCATGGTTGTGGTCGTGTAATTAATACCTTCTGTTGCTCCAGTACTTTTTAATGCCACAAGTGAGAATATTGGCACGCGTAGTAAATAACAGTGACATCTGTTGCCAAGACTAGATTATATGCGTCTGAATCTGCTTTGTGCTGGAGTCGTGGAATGGCATTTTGTGATTTTGCTCTAATGTCCGGCAGCGTGTTGGCATTTCATTCACTCTTTCAAATTCTTTTTATTTTTCTTCAGGACTTCATGTTCTTCGAGATGGAGCCTAGCTCTTAACTCAAGTTGTGAGCTGCGTCGTCAGTATGAAAGTCAGAGTGAAACCTTTACCCCAAAGTAACGGCTCGTTTGCAAGACCGGAGGTGTAAAAGAAGCACTATTTTCTCAGGGAAGTTTCTGAGTCCAAAACAAAAAAGCACTGTGTTCTTGAAAATGCCAAATTAAGTTTTTGTCTAATTTGACTTGTTAATTTCAAAGACAATAATTGACACTTCATTGTTGTTAATTCTATGCGTTCTCCTCGATTGTTGGAGCCAGACAAGCATCGTTTATAGAAATGGTGTAACTTTAGAGGTTTGTCTCGACGGTAGTTAACTTAACTCTGGCACATTCGAAACGTAAACGGCTGGGCAAATTTCTCTCGAGTTTCTGACGCCCCATGGTCCAATAATCTATAGCATAGTTACAGAAAAGAATAAATCTTTTTCCTCTGACTAAGATTTAGAGCCCCCTATCTAGGCCGGCTGCCCAGTTTCTTCGTTTCCTGGGCAACTTTGGCAAGTTTCATGTGGGACTAATGAAAAACATAACTTGAAAAACGGGGATTAGTTTTCGAAATTACGTCAAATAGAGTGACCTAGGGCTATAGAATAGTGCGAAGAATGGGCGGAGCGAAGCCAAGCCGATTCATACACACACACACAAAATGGTCTCGAGTATATTCCCTGACTTAAACTACGCCCCTCCCACAACTATTTTTCTGACAAGGAAACAAAAAGCAAAGAATGAATACTTTGAGCTATGTGAGGAATTCGATGCGCTCTCCAGTGTACTATTAGCTATGCAAAACTGGTTTTTGTGTATCTTACTGTTAGTTCTTCGCCTGGGTACACTACCATTGTTCCATTCATCAACATGCACAGTTTTGTCGCTCATTCACTCAGCGTTGATGGAATGTCTCTGACATCCAAATGGAGTCGAACGTGTGCAAGTGACAACCACGGAAAACTAGGAGACTATGTAAAAACAATTATTTTATGAAAGTGTGATTGTATAAAGTTGAGGAATGTAATACCCGTGTGGAATCTTGGCAAGAAGCTTATTTGGAGCATAAGGACCACTCACAAGGGTATACATCAAAACGCTCACCGAGCTGTTGTGGAATTCTTTCATTTCGAAAGCATAAACATTGGAATGACACGATGTCCTGAGCGGTAAGTCTCTTGCATCCGTTTCGATTGACTTTCAGTTATTAATCCATTTGTTAAAACAATTCATGGACTGACCTTTTTTTAAGGATCATTGCTAAACAGTGGAAATTTGGATTGATTACAATTATTCTAAATCTATTAAGTAAAATGAGAAACAGAATCGAAAGAAACAAAGTTAAATTCGGTGAAAAGCGATACAAAGCAAATTTTTAAAATACAAATGGCAAAGACAAATATTAAATACGTGAAATATTAAGAAATAAAAGTTTCATGTAGATAAAACCAATAGGAATTGAAGGGCCAAAAAAAATATAAAATGTAGTTTATATTTAACTACATTTTAATTTTTTTTCGCTTACCATAGAAATTTTTTTTTAAAAGGGACGCAATGTGAAAGATAGATTGCACAGAGAACAGTTTGCATCTAAAATAAGAATTTATCAGATGCAAAGAGACAGTGATAAAATGCATAATATCAAAGTCCAAGAGAAATATAACAGATTTAGTTTGGAAAAAGCAGTTTTAGGAGGAGATATAGTTTAAGCTTCGGTCGATACATTGCACATAATCTCCTTTTGATTTTTCGTTGTTCCCCCATCAACAGTAAAAAACAACAACAAATGAATGAAAAATGCTGTCATTTACGTGCTATGTAAAAAAGTTCACTAATTTAAATGATATTAAATTTTTTAAACACCCTGAACTTACATTATTCGTAAAAGACTGATCTTTAAGTTTTTAGCTTAGCTCAGCTTAGCAAGCTAGTATAATGAACTTGTTTGCAGAGACTGTTCACAATGCCTGTAGATTCTTAAAGAATAATTCACAATTTACTGAATAGAGTGAGGTCACAAGAGAAAATTAATTCTAAAGAATCGAATTTCCACAAACCAGGTAGTAACAGGCCTGAACGGTTCGGACTTCACATACAGTGCCAAAAGTACCCCTGTCTGAGGTAGATACTAGTAGGTACAGCGATTCAGTTTTCGTAACTGAGAGGCGCGTAAAGAAGGCTACATTGCATTTCGCAAGTATTCGATCCATTTTGATAGGTTTCTTCAAAGATAGTTGCCAGGTGTGGATAGCTTAAGCTTAATGTTCCAGTGTTAATAACATGTAGTTTCTCTTTTTGTTACGGTTTTAAATTTCTTTCAAACCCAGATTCTTTCTTGTTAATTAAACTGGATTTATCACGAATTGCACGGTGAAAAGACTCTCCGGTTGTAGTATTTATTATTTGGGGGCCACTGACGCAATTCGATCAATTTATTATGACACGTAGTGGTGTCAGCACGTAGCTGATCGGCAACAAATATTTTCTGACGAAGATTACCGCTGTCAATTAATTGTTATCTTGTTAATGAACAGTTACTGGATCATCCTAGTAAGGGCAAACATGGATTGAAGTTTGTGATTTGTGGCATTAAATTTGTGTCTTCTACAAGTGGTTGTAAATTAAAATTCTCGTAAATTTTCTTCGTCGTTTGATAATTCTAGGCAAATTAAAAGCTATCAAATGACATTTTATGTAGCAGTTTTCCTTTTGCCCAGTAATTTCGACAGAACAATGCCGATTCCTTTGTCCCGGCATGATGTGGCCCCACCGTGTAACATGATACATGTATTTGCCTCAAAAATGTACTGCTAAAGCCAAGATCAAAATTAATAAACCTTCCCTAATAAATTCATAATTATACACGCATGCGCACAAATGGCCTTGGCAGCAAGGGCCATTGAAAATGTAAAGGGGTACACGATTTCGATCATTTTCTCTCAGGTTTTCTGGTTTTGTTCAATTTTTCTTCAGAAAATCCCATTAAATAGTTTCTGCTATTAGTTTTTAGTCTAAGTGGAATTTATTTTTCTGGCTTAATCTCGTAAGCATAGGAAAAATCACGATTGTAAAGTCTTTTTACTGAGCACTAAAAATCCCGCTTAAAGGTTAGTGAGAGAAAGTAAAAACTAGTTGTGCAAGGGCGCTCTTCAACAGAAATAAGCAACTATCGATCACCCAAAATAGGGCACTTCCAACCAAGGAGAGTGATAATTCGAGGACTTCCAGTCACCTGTGCATGCATATCATCCATGGCTTGGTCTAGCTGCGCAATCTGTACTTGACCATCCAAGATTGACACCCCCCGTGGTTAGGGTTAGCCTCCGTTAGGGTTAGCCTCCGTTAGGGTAAGGCTCCGTTAGGGTGCCTCCGTTAGGGTTAAGCTTTGTTAGGGTCCATCCTGTAAAAACATTTCTTGAAACTGACACACAGACAATGACAAAACTACATGACATAGCCTATGCATAATTCTCATTCGATTACCTGGACATTTAATGTGCCAACAATCCCATATTTCTGATGTCTCAAAATCGTTAAAACTCGAATGCATGGCTTTTCGTCGTCTCTCTACCACTGTTATGACAAACAGAAACAAGAGAAACGATTTTTAAATCCAGCCGCCATTACAGCATGGACGCTGCCATTTTGAAATATAGGGTGTAGTCCACTAATTCAGGCCCCATTGAAAACAGTGTAAAATCAGCATTGTTCTGGGCCCAATAATATGCGTACCAACATCCCTGAGGCATCTGAAACACACGTTAAATTATTGTATGGTCCATAATCTTTAACTGTCTTTTCAATTTTCTGTGGGTCAACCGATTACATTTTGAGTTATTCCCTCAAAACAAAATTAACCCCTCCCCCGCCCCCCCGAAAAAAGTGATTTTTCCAAAGTCTGCTTGCAGCCATTTTTCAAGTGACAACCCTCAACTTTCGGGGGCACTTGGGAGTATTTTCCTACAGTATGCTTTAGCCATTCTGCTCTCAGATGAAAGCTCAAAGACCTAGGGAGTTGATCCTAGCAAAGATGTACACAATCTAACCATTTTGGGGACCAAAACCTCGTTGTTCAAAGATACTCTGGGGGCACAGTCAATGCTAATGAGCTGGCCAGAAATTCTCACTTGAATTAGTGGTCTGCACCCATAAACCCGAGCAACAAAGCGCCCTCTCTTGGTCAACAGTGAACAAAAATAACTTTCCTTCGTTCGTAGACTTATTTAGTTGACTGTTTGGAACCAAAATTGAGTGTCACTGTCTCCCTGCGAGTCCATTTGGAAGAAGGGATTGTCTGTCGGTGTGCATGCATGCTTGTCTTAGTCTTCCTGTCCCAGTACAGTTTTTTCCATTTCCGCTCAGTGAGTGATATTTAGGCAATTTTGTAGGCCACCTCTGTCAACGGCTTGGATCCTTTTCAACCATGTAACTCTTCAAAAATGGCCTAGAGTCTGAGACAGTCGAATTCGCAAAAATGGTAAGCATTTCACATCGTCTACCTCAGTCCCAATAGAAAAGTATGATGAAACAGTGCCAATGTATTAATGGAAGATTGCCATGAATGCAAATGAAGACTATTCGGGGAAGGTACACTTCGCCAAAAGTTCAAAATTTGAGCAAAGGAAGTCCATGTAATGTATGTACACGGTAGATGTGCCCTAAATGCAAGAGTTGACAAAAGCTATATTGAGGACCCTAAAGAGGACAAAAAGAATTAAGCCTTTGCAAGTCCTGAAATTTTCATTGGAACATGTGCTTTCTCGGGGTTTACCTGTCTCTATGCATTTATCATTTTCGTTCAGTGGCGTTTTCCATGGTATTGTGAACAAAAACAGGGTTTTACGGCATTTTTATCTGACCACTCTGTTGTAAACCATATGCTTACAGTAATTCCTTTCATTCTGCTCTGAACTATTTGCTTACTTTCTATTGTTCTGCAGCTCCTTCAGAAGTTAGTTACTAAAAAAATAAGAATTTCAAAAAGCATCATGTCGTCTTACATACTGCATACACTTGCTGATGGCTGCCTGCACGGTTGGGTGTGTGCGAAATATTGGTGAAAAACATGTTCCAGGGTTTCATGGACTTGTCTTCCATGAAAACACCCGGTGAGGTGAAATTCACCACGTTTGGCCAATATATGATGACCAGAGACCAAACCTAAATAAGACGTCACATCTGACATGTAAACATTGGTTTTGGCCAAGGCTGTTCCTTTACACTTGAAAATATACTGGGCTTTTATTAATATAACATAATAGAATGAAAACAAACTGATATTTGTAGTCATAGCACAAACCTTTCATTCAGTATTAAATCAAACAGCAAGTCATTTCAAAGTCATAACGTCAAAAACACAAAAGAGAAAACAAATTAATGCCTTTTGGCAAATGCCAACAGTATGGAATGTTTCGGAATATCATGTCTCATTATTTGGTCTGCATGCAAGACGAATAATGACGGCTACAAACAAAATGTCTCACTGAATGCATTTGGTTTCACTGGCCTCATCGCTATTGAACATACAAGACTGATTTGAGAAGGACCACGAAAATTGTCTTAGTGTAAACTTAGACTTCGACAACTTCTTCGGCTGTGATTATCTCTCCTCGGTGCAGTTGCTCAGTAACGGTTTGCATCTCTGTGTCCATGGCAACCTCCTCCTGTTGGACATCCTTCTCAGCAATAACTTCTTCCATTGTGAGGGCCTGTGCAGGGTCAGAGTTCACAATTTCATGGGTTACTGCATCTGCAGTCTCCATGGTGTGGGTTTCAATCACAGGAGTCCCTCCCTCGACTATGGGGGTGGTCATGTGTTCAGAATCTGTGACAGTGATTGGTATGGCGGATGCAGTGCCGTCAACCTCGGTCGTCATGTCTGTGGTGGGGGTCATGTGATCAGAGGTCATGACAGGGATGGAGATGGTTGAGGTTGTTGACCCGTTGACCTCTGTCATCATGTCGGGGCCCAGGTTGACCATGACGATGCTGGTCTCTCCATTCTCGCTTTCAAGTGTGGCCTGCATGGTGGTGGTGCCATTGCTGATGGTGTCGGCCGCTGGCTGGAACACCACCTGGGCGCCGTTGGCAGCGAGCTGCTGCAGCATCAGGGCAGCCTGCTCACTGTTGGCCGTCTGCAGGATCTGGGTCTGGCCGCCCAGCGCCTGCTGCAGGAACGCCGCGGCGGCCGTCTCTTCTCCCTCCCCCTCGCCTGTCTGCAGCAGGATCTGGTGCGTGGCATCGGCACCAGCACCGGCACCTCCATCCAGCACAGCCTGCGTCTGCTGCTGTTGTTGCTGCTGCTGCTGCTGGGAGCTCATGGCCTGGAAGACGGCCTCCTGAATGGCTGCACTGGCCGAGTTGCCCTGGACGTAGTCGATGGCCTGCTGGGAGTTAGCCTGGAACTGCAGGAGCTGTATGGGCTGCTCTGGTGTCTCCTGCATTGCCTGCGTGATGGGAGACAAATGCATGTCGATAAAAACCAATGTATTCAATATTCCTAAAGCAATCAGCCATGGTACCCAAGGCTGAGCTTGAAACATCATCAGGGCCCAATTCACACAGCTGATTGGAAGAAAACACTACAGGGGTAATGGTCTTACTAGGAACCGGTCACAAACAATGAATCACGTAGCATTTTAAATGGTAACTTGTTCTTGCTAAGCTAAGGCTGCATCTAAATCTGATGGCCAGAGCTAGGTCTAGGTCTTTTCTCCATTGGAAATAACTGGAGAGGTGCTGATAACAAATGTAGCCAGAGCTCTGGAGGCCCGTTTGGGGCATGGTCTTAGCTTTTCCAGGCTGAGCATATTTAGAGAACCAGCCCTTCCTCCAACACTGGGGGAAAGGATTTTCTTTTAACCTACCTCTGCAGCAGCCTGATGAAGGATGTCTGTGCTGGGCGTGGCTACCTCTGTGATGGAGGTGATGATATGTTGACCCGACGAATCAGTCGTCAGCTGTACAGGTGCCTGGTTCCCCTCCCCTTCCTGTGAATTGACAAGGGCATGAGAGATGTACCTTCCAGACAGTACTGGGTCAATGCACACCCGCGAAAGGGTGCTTTATTGACATATATGAAGGCTGTTTGTGTTCTAAAATATGGCTGCAAAGTGTCAATATTACAGAGCCAACACCAACTTGTGTGACCAAGTATGAAGCTCAGGGGTCGCAGATCCGATAATTCTTTCAAAGGACCCCTCCAAAAAGTTGTTTATAAACTTTCAAGATCGTCAAACCAATTCTACAGTTGTCCTTACATGTAGCGACTCCAAGGCTGAAATGGCTTCCTCAGTCAGACGCCCCTCCGCCAACGCTGGGTCTGGCTCGATGATCACCACCACGTTCTGACCGTGAACTTTGACCCCTTTCTCCATTGGCCAGGGAACCTGCAGGTGTATAAAAAAAAATTTAAGCGCAACAACCACATCCTTGGCACATTATGGCTGTCTAAAATTTCAACTGTTGAGATGAACGTTGCAATACCGTATGAGAAGGTGATGATGGAGACTCCCGCCATATCTACTTTGGCATGAATGGCAGATATGGGATGTACATAGATGGTAATTTATTTTTGGTTGCTGTATATTCAACACCAGGAGTTCCATTCGTACCCCCTGGAGTAGCCCAGTTCTATCTTATGCAGGTTTTCAACATGGGTCTGTAGTTTCTCAAAGTTGCAGCTCTAGTTATATCCTTCTTGGACCCCTAGCTTGCTAACTTTGTCCCCTATTTTCACTCTGCTTGTACTAGCTGCCTTCCCTGCTGTGTCTCTTTTCACTGATTGCACCTCTGGTTGTCTTCCTACTTGCTCCTTGTCTTTATCTCCAATCTGTCCCCCTGGTTGTGCCCCGGCGGCACCCTTCACTTTCTCCTCTACCTTTATAGTGACTGTCTCCTCGATGGCCGGGCCTGGGATCAGTTTCTCCCCTCGCAGATGGTGCTTCTTCTCGTGGCTCTTGAGGTAGTCGCTGCGAGTGAAGCAGTTGCCGCAGAAGCGGCAGCGGTAGAGCTTGGCACCTGCACGTATAACGTATGTCAGTCTCGAATTTAGCAGGACAGCTTGTCCATGTTGCAGCAGGTTACATAAGCCAAATTAATTGTAAGTGAATGCATAGGGAAACTAACCAGTGGACCATTCGGGTAAACCGGCTGTGCATGCACAAGATGAAGCATGCTGCGGGTCATTTGGGATGGGAGCCTACATCAAGGTGACTGTAGAGCAATTCCAGCTAGAGTGACATCAGTTGCTTGTCCTTAATCTTGCTTCAATTTACTAACCATGTTTCAATAGTATGCCAAATTGGCTTACTGCACAGAGATACTACTGAAGCCTCTGAATGCCATCTTTATCGAGTCTATCATTTTAGCTGAAACTTGAGTACAGTCAACATCTAAGTTATAGGACAACGAAATCATTATCAGGAATAGACAGAGGTCAGGAGGCTAAGTTATCTTCCGATGATTCTCTTCTGCTCTTGCTTTCCTTTGCCCTTCCCTCTCCCTAAACCCACTTGACCGGGTCACTGTACCTGTGTGAAAGATCAGATGGCGCTTGAAGTCAATGACGGCGATGAAGCGTTTGTTGCATCCGGGCTTGGGGCAGGCGTAGGGGAAATCGTTCTTGTGGCGCTTCTCGTGGTACGAGCGGGAGCTCCGCCGACTGAAGTGAGCCGGGCAGAAGCGGCACTGGAGCTTTATCTTCCCTCCTGATTGAAAGAAGAAACAAAACAGGGCTGAGTTGATGGTTTCATGCCATGCTATACACAAATCCAGTGAAAAGAATTAGTAGTCATTGCTGCAAAGCTGTCCTGTTTGCATGCAAGAGGTACGCGGGCATTACATTCTGACCAATAAGGTGTCATGACTTGTCCAAGTCACCTGTCACAGGTGATGCATGCAGTATTTTCTCTAGAGTTTTGAAGGAATAGGTTTTTGCTGATAATGCTAAACTCTCAAAAAAATCCTCAGGCACGGTGAACATTTTTCACAATGGCTTGGTGTACTACATGAAGGAATTAATTTTACACTGAAAAATGACACTGACAGGATTTTAACCTTTGACCTTCAACATTTACATTTACCATACCACCATTTAATCTCCTGTGCAGGGAAACATACGGCGACAAAGCTCAAATGATAAAATGCAACGAAACTATTCTGGTTACACCGGTGCAGTAGAAAGGTGCAATCACACTTGACTCTACTTTCATTGTTCAGCTAAATCTGAAATCTTGGGAGCGCAAACGTGTGATTCAGTCTAACAATATGACCAATTAAAATCTGCTCTGTGGATGTGTTTATTAGAGCTTTACCTTCAGTGTGCGCCTCAATGCGATGATCTTTGAGCTCCGGCCGTGACTTGTACGCTCGGCCGCAGATGTCGCACAGCTCGTTCTTCTCCGTGCTGTGTGTCTTCAAGTGTTCTCTAAGCTTGCCGATCTTGACCCACCGCTTCCCGCAAATTTCACACTGGAAGGGCCGACTGTAAGGCAAACAGGACGCCAAACCAAAGCAAGCATTAATAAACCTACGTAGAGAACAACAGTTCTTGCTTATTGCTGAGAGGCCATGAGCAGGCCACTTTGCTTTGATAGCCCCTCTCTTGAACACAATAACTACAGTGTACAGTGGCTAATTTTTCTGACATCCTAGCCGACCTACATGTAACCATGGCACAAACTCTGAAGTCATAGTAGTTAAAACTGAGTGAACGCATTTATTAAACAGCCTTGAATTTGGTCAGTTTTAGGGCAAGGTCACTTTGGCCTTGAATTAAGCAAAATTGTAGAGGGCATCGTGGTCAGTCGGGAGAGTAGCAAGGCCAGATAAAATCTATCAAAGAGCGAGTTACTTCATCACTATTTGACAATCAGAACATACACCGCATGAACGCAAACACACGCACCCACTTACGTCTTGTACACGGACCTCAATGTGAATTGTGTGTGATCAGGGTGGCATGACATCAAAATACACTTTCAATGGAAGTTTTTTCACAAAATGTGCTTAAGCATGAAAAAAACCTTGCGTAAGAAACAACGGTTATCAGCTCAAAATCGATGTGATTTTCATGAAAAAAACTAAATACCATTCCAATACAATATACATTACATGAAGTTCTGGCTGGTTATCTGATTTATCAAGGTATTTTTCAAGCTTAAAAAAAGTCTGCGCTTAAGCAGCTCTATGAAATTGGCCCCTGCTGGTGATCACTGCTTTGAACCATAGGTAAGTAATTAAGCTTGTGAAGTCCTCCCTTCAAACTGCACGTGTTGAACCCTTTGCCAGCAGCGGGCAATGCCCAATTCAGAAACTGACATGAGCTTGGCCCTCAAACTCACCTGGCCCCTGTGTGCCTCAGCTCATAGTGGTAGTTCAGGGCGGCCATCGTCGTGTAGGCCTTGTAGCACTGGTCCACCGGACACTTGTAGATCTGCCGCGAGTCGGTCATGTGATCAGTCTCAAGATGCTCGGCTCTTCCCTCTGTGGAACAAAGAAACAGTGATCATGTTAAGAACTGCTCGGTCACCAACTCCGTATGCAAATGAAGGAATACTTAATTAGATTTCATATACCAAGCACAGTTGATCATATTTCTAAGTTCTTCTCAATTCACCCTGAAGTGAAAACCCACAAATGTAGAGTTTACACTTCCATTCGAACACACTACAATTGGTAACTTTAAAACAAAAAGCTATTTCCCTCGTACTAACATTCCCCAATCCTCCGATTTCAATATGATTTTATATACAACCTAGGGGGTTAGCGTTAATTCGCTTTAAAGTCACCTACAACTTGCATGAGGTGACACTTGGCCTCAACATTGTTCTGTTAGATGCTAATGGCATGACAAATTGAGAGTTTGCTATGGTAAAGATGCTGCTCAAGAGTTTGGATCTAATACTGTACCTTGAATCAAAGGATTTGTCTGATGGACAGGGATGCATGGACTGCAAATCAGTGCTGTAGATAATACCATTATAAACAAGACCAGTCACAAGACCAGTCACATGACTGTCACCAGACCAGTCACAAGTAACTGGATGGACAGTGACAAAGGAATACTTTTCTTGCAGTTCATTTGAATAGCTTGTGAGCTGCATTTTGGCTGGAGGTCTTGTGTTGGTTTTGTGGGGTCTCGTGGCAGTCTTAAGTCTCAGACCACTAACACTGCCGTACACTACAAAATGTAGGCTGCTGAAGTTTGTTAAACATTGTTTTTGTATTTATCGCACTAAAATCTGAATTACGTTTTCCCCCCCCAAGTGCAAAAAGCTACTTTCCACAGAATCGCCATCTTCTCCCCGTCTATTGTTCCTGGAGTCTCTTCTTTCCTAACACGGCAGCATTAGGTTTGTGTACATCTGGCTCCCTACCCCCCCCTCACTGTCAAGGTGTTACACGTATGTCGCCTTTACCTTTTGTGGCGAAGGTGACCAGGCAGTCGTTCTCCGTGCACTGGTATCGCTGGTGCTCCGGATGGAACTTCTCGGTGTGGTTCTCCAGGCCGAGCTCTATGGAGAAACTCTTCTCACAGAATTTGCACTTGATTTGGACCGGCCCCTTAGGCAAGGGCTCTGTCAGGGGAAAATTAAAAATAGAGACCATCGTTGTGTATAGACAGAGTGTGTACATGTATACTCTTGATAACCAAACTGGAGAGCGTTAATGTTAAAGGATAATGAGCGCCATCGTCTGTTACTCTCTCAGGTAAAGACACAACTGCCTTTGTGCCCATTCAGTTAAAAGTTAGTTCTGCAAAATTTTGCATCTATAGGCTTACAAGGGTGCAAATGCCCTTGCCACAGACTCCCTGCATGCTATTGTCCAAATAACTGTGCACATCATATGTACACATAAAATGCCTCGTCATTCCAGCTAGGACTAACAATCTGAAGATAGTTAGTAGGGTTGGTACATGATGAAACTAGCAATTGAATAATAGTGTTAGCAACATTCAATGGGGTGGCTCGCGCCATCTCATAATTGTTACACTGCTGCTACATGTAGCTGCCCAGAGTGGCATGGCTCCAGGGATTTGTAGCGCTGTGCTGCAGTTAGCAGCATTGGGGTTGAGGAGGATAATATTAGGAGTAATTACCCTCAGCAGCTGCTCGTCGTCTGTGCCTTTCCAAGTGGATGGGTGAGCGGAAGGCCTTCTTGCAGGTGTCACACCGGAATTTCTCAGACAACACCTGATCTCTCCTGCCCAGCTGGTGAATTTCCTCCATGTGCCACGTGTGCTCCGTCAGGTAGCGGAAGGCCATGTCGCACAGGTTGCAGACGAGGTAGGTTAGAGAGGGCTGGGCGTGCTGCTCCAGGTGGAAGTCGAACCAGCTCTTGGTGGGGAAGACCTTCTGGCAGGTCTCGCAGGTGAAGGGGAACCGCTCCGGGTCAGGCTGGCTTGGGAGGCACTCGTCCTTGACCTGTTTGATAATGGGCTGGTGGTCTTCATCGTCATCGTCGTCAAAGCGCCGGCGCCGCTTGCGGCGCTTCCGCCGGCCACGCTTCTTGCGCTGGATGGGCGGCCGCCCGTCTTTGCGTGGACGGCCGCGGGGTCGCTTGACAGGCAGAGGAGATGCTACAGTAACGGCTAATGGCACTGGAGCATCACCGATCTCTCTCAGGAGAGGGTTTGGGATGACTGGCGCATCCTGCTGGCCGCTTTCAGCCAAGACGCTGGGATCGCCATCCTCTCCTTCATCGGCTTCCATCCCAGCGATGAGATGATCCACGGCTTCTCCCAACTGGGTGATATTCTCCTCGTCCTCGCCCTCTCCACCTTCTGCCCCATCTTCTTCCTCCGGCACATCCATGCTGTCTCCGTTCTCTTCATCCTTTCCTTCCTCGTTGTCTGGCTCCTTTTCCTGTTCATCATCGGTATTCTCATCACCTGTGACAACGCAAGCGGTACCATGTCAGACTGACAGACGTTTGTCCCATTTGACCTGAAAAAGATTCTTGCCAGTTTCCCTATAAAGTCACTTGGCTTGTTTCATGTGTTTCCTGTACTCTGATAACCGATTTTCTCGCCCACGAGTGATGACGAACATTGACAAAAAAGTGCACCGTATTATGCAGGAAACAATGCTGAGGATGATTATGGGCACAGTTACAATAATTGTAACCCTTTCAGATGGGTCATTCCATGAGGTTGTGGCATAATTTGTGACGGTGTCCTTGTTACATCCAAAACTTTTACCACTTGTCATGACCTGTACAGTAGGTCATTTACTCTGTACAAATAACACACACCTCTGTATTCAGCTTTGCAAGATGTACATGTATAGCAATGTTAATTTGGAATCCACAGGCAGGGAAATAGCTGTTCATTTTTTCACGGGACCCATGTAACAATGGACACCGTCACAAATTGTGCCCCAACCTCATGAATGACCCAGTTACAAAGACACCATTACAAACGACAGAGCAAAATGGAATAACTCTTTGCAAAATTGGGAGTTACAAAACTTAAAACCCTTTCAGTTTAAGGTAAAGCCAGATGACTGTTTCATGTGCAACCTGACCACATGGTTTTACATGGTTGTTTTGGGAAGTGGTGTTCATAACATGAGATGCCAAAACAGGTATGCCTAATGCTACCGATGATTGTGGCTGTGCAGACATCTGTTTCCACCAACAGTTCCTGATGTCTTGACACCAAAAACCTTAAAAATGCTCCAGCTTCAATATTTATAAGTTTAGAGGAACAAATATATATCTACATCCATGGAGTTTTAGAATATATCCTTTAGATACACTCAAAATGGATCCATCCATTCACAAACATGAGACCGCCGATTTTGTTGGCCCTCGTTTTGCAAAACGTAACTCCTCAGGCAGATCTTAGTCCATGTATGCATTGCTTAACCCTCCTTCAGTTTCACAGCACAAATATGCACCAGTGCCCAAGGTCACTCTCTTGCATGTTGGTGCAGTGCACAACATGACACAGCTGTGCTTCTTTGAGGTGTTTACCAAGTGACCCAAAGAGTGACTTCAGCATAGGAGGGTTAAGGAAGGGATATCAGTCTCACCATCAGAGGATTCCGTCAGTAGGTCTTCCTCTTTCAGGACCCCACACTTCCCCCTGTGCCTCATGAAAAGAACCCCCGAGGTGAATTTCTCCCCGCACTCCACACAACGCCGGCTGCGGTCACGGGTGGATGTCCTGCGAATACGCTCTTCTAACTGCAGAACCAAAAAGGGGAACGCCACTTTCAAATTGAGTATGAAAGAATGTGCACATCCTGAGAGCCCGAACCACAAGTATAAAGAGCACAAACTCTTTTAGAAAAATCCAAGTTGAAATTAATGCATAGCCGGTTACCGGTAGTGTAGTCATCTTCCAAGGGAAGACACTATCACTGCAGGTTCAAGTTTGTACGGTAAATCATTCGGAGGGTTCATCTTAGACACGTCTACACAAGTATTGTGGGCCCTGATGGTGCCCAATTCAGGAAAGCAACAAAAGTTTAAAATCAATTTCTGACGTAACAGCACAGATCAATACAGCAATGCGCCAAAATTTGCAAGAACAAAAAAGTTGAGCAGTGTTTTACTTGACTATTAAATCAGAACCCAAGGCAGGCTATGTAAACTGCTATGGATTAGCCTATTAGACGTTGATGCCAGATGGTCTCACAACTGCCCCCACCCCACTTTAAATATCGTTCCGACGCCATTGAGTCTACCCGCAGTAAGTGCATGATTCCACATTCTCTGCATTCCGTGGACAAGTGATTTCTAATCTGTCAACAGTACCATTAAACTTTAACTGTTATCCTTCAACCATTAGGGCTGTGCCGAATAACCGAATACTTGATCGATTGTCGAATATTTGAATATTGTTTTTTGAATTTGAATATTCAAATGCAAAATTCATGAAAAGGAAGGGAAAATTTTCTTTTGCTTTAAATGAGAAAAATTGCACCATGGAGGCCTGTATCAAGTGGATTCAAATGAAAGGCGACAGAAATCTTACGATTTAAAAAGTAGATTATTCATTAAACAATTTAAAAGGAATAAAAGTTTTCAACAGGGCAAGGAGTCTTGTTTATCTCTTAAATCCCACTAAATCGTGGCGGGAGATACTCCTAGATGTGAGAAGCTATTATATTGATCACAATGTACAACTGTGTGTGTTATTGCAACTGATTTTGTATGTGGTTGTGTTCATCAACAATCCGCCAGTCGGTACGACTGAATATTCAGCAATTCGATCAAAGTGAAGGTCGAATATTCAAATAGTGAATAATTTGAATTGACTCAGCCCTATCAACCATGTGTCATTCAAACCTCTTTCTTTTTCCGCTCTTCCAGGGCTTGCAGCTCCTCTGGTGTGTACTCTTTCCTGGGCTTCCTGCCTCGTCTCTTGCCAGGGGGAGGGGGTTGGCATGCTGGCTCGTCGGTGTCCTCCGTTGGTCTTTCAGAACGCCGTCCTCTGAGAGCGTACTCGACGCCTTCCAAGACATCTTTGGTCATCTGTCAACACATTGCAAGTGAATCCAGACTTGTTTTTAATTGCTTGCCTGGTGCATTTCTTTTTTGGACTCGACATTTATTTCCATATTGCAATGTACATATCAAATTATACACAAGGTCAATAAATGAAAGACTACAAGAGTGAAAATTACCATAAGACATTGAAAAAAAGGGGCCAGATACCATGCATATTCAGAAGACAAAGTCTTATACAGAAATGCCTTAGTTAAACAAGAACCAGACCAGCAAGACAGACAGTAGATTGTACATGAAAGAAAGACAATTACATCGTATGTGTTTAGTGCTGGATTAAGTGGATCATGTAGGGCCGAGTGTTGATGAATTGGTGGATTAGATCCAGTTGTGGATAGGGGGTATGGATGGAGAGGGATGCCCACTCCTCAGGATGTTGCACAAGATGAGGGGAGTCAGATTAGTGTGGTGGTTCTTTCCTTGCCCTTCACCTGTGCAGCCCGGGTTCCAATCCCTTCTCACACCACATGTGGATTGAGTTTTCAGTCCCTTCCTGATTCTGTGGATGTTACCCAGAATATTCCTCTGGGGTTTCCCTCCCACCTCTTAAATAAACTGAAACTGCTTCTCACTGTCTCTTCTCTTCAGATTTCTGCCTAGGGCACCTCTGAAGAGTCACCGGCATCAATAATTAATATCATTAACAACAGTGAAACGTATCTCGAAAGCGGCTCTTGAAAGTCAATACGTGTGTTTGTGGTGCCAGACTTTCGATTCTAAACTTTTGTCCTGTATATTTTTGAATTGTCTATTCCAGGCAAATATTATCCCACCTTCGGCGCCTGGTTCAATCAGGCAATGTGCTGTACTGTTTAAGCACTCTGTGCAAAACGTTTACCTCAAAGTAAAATTTGAAGCCGACTTGGACCAGGGTGATGTTACACTCAGCCTCCTCCTTGGTGATCTTGATGCAGTGCAGCCAGCGAGGGAGGGTGGGGTCCTGACTGGACAGGATGTAGGTCTTGTCATTCTCATCTTTCGGGTAGATCTGCAGTTATGAATATTCATAGTCAACGTTACATGCATGTACATGTAGTTTGATTTATTATGGGTGAAGTGGAACAGAGTCAGCCAGGTCTTTTTTCATCAGGAAAAAAAAATAAAAAAAACTATAAAAATTGATATTGAATTGAAAAAAGGAAAGCTGAACCCCCCCCCAAAATAAGAATTCAGGAAAAAAAATGAGAAAAAAGAGAGCCAAAGCCCTGTAAACAAAATGTACACCATGTTTAGAGTCTGTTTTTCAACATACATAATTACATATACACACCACTGAATCATTTATGACATTTAACTTGAAATCAAAGGTCCTCAATTGTTTCCCTCTCTTTAGAAGGAGTTAGTATTGGTAGACTTGTAAGGTTTTACACGTTATTGCTGGTGGATGTGTGGTGCAGATATTTTGTCAAACTTGATTCAGCGTGGAATTTTTTCCAATTTGTTCCTCAAAAGTTTGAGTCATGGCCTACAGGACTATTCACATGGATGTCAAAGGCTCCTACTGTTTGCCTCTTTCTGTTTCTCTTTCGAAGGGGTGTGGTGGGGTGGGGTGGGGCAAGGGTGTAAGAATTGGTTTAGGGGAAGGGTGGGGTGCAGTGAGGGTGGTTAGAGTAACTGTGGAATGGGGTAGGGTGGGGTCGGGCAGTTTGGGTGGGGGTGAGATGTAGTTTACGTGTGGCATTGATTGTCAAGGTGGGAGGATGGTGCCTGTCATTAAAGCTGTTTAAGACACCGAAGTATCTCAAGATTCATTCTTGTCCCTGACCTTCCATGCTCCAAATGGGACATCGTCATCAATGTCTGCCGCCCTCAATCTGCCTTTGTAGGGTCCAAAACGGTGGCCCTTCTGGAGAGCCTGCTTTGTGGCAACAGTGACCGATGCATCTGAAAATGGGACATCAGTTGAGAATTTGATTGATTGGCATGCATGTACAGTATCTCTCTCAAATCATAGCAAGCAGGACAAGGAGAAACAGTTAAATTTGATTTTCCCATTCCTGTCACACCTATAAAGCAAAGGTCCAAATGCAAATAACGAGGTTTCCATGGTGGAAGATGCATGATGCATTATACCATACTTTTTCTCGAGCAATACTGACTGTTAAACTCTTTTGTGAATATTAAACATCTTTTTTGCTCTGTACGTCCCATTAATTTTTCTTCCATTCAATGTTTTTGGACATCTCATTTCGGGCAAAATATGAAGCTGTCCAGGCAAATTTTAATGTGGTGTGAAAGCTCATTTAGGCAAAAAATATCAACAAGGGTAAAAAAAAAATTGGACTCCCTCTGTAAAAAATCTAGCTACCACTTGCAAGCCGCTTTTTCCTTTAAAAAGCCAAGAAACTAACTTTTGTTTTTCACTGGCCTTAAACCATTAACTGGTCCAAGTCAAGAAAAAGGGTAGGAAGCTTAAATATAAAAATGTTTGCGGGTACTCAGAATACCTGACAGACTGTTGGAGACTTTGGCACTGTACACACATCTTTTCCTACCTCCACGGTACACAGATAGCTCAATGACAGAATTAAGCAACCAGATTTTATGGGCACCGTGGGACAGTCTTAAATGTTAGTGTGCTGTTTGGACGGCTGGGAACAACCAAATACATAAGTAACCGTCATCACAGTTAGGGCCCATGACGTTTTTGTTATTTTGCATTTGTGCAACCCCGTTTAGCATAAACTGAGAAGTGATTCTGATAATACAAGGAGAAACACGACTTTGATTTCTTCCGGCTATTTAAAACATACAAAATTCGCTGGCTCAGAGAAAACCCCACTGGAAAATGAACAGCTCAAAAGAGGGACGGCGGCGCGAACGAGGATGGCGTCATTTCGGCAGTGAAATGAATTTTAGTGGGACGAGCCTGTCGATGAAAGCGTTAGAAATGGAAATTTAAATCGTCCCAACATCGTAGAACTGATAAAAATATGTTCAGCACATTTTCTATATTTCACCTACAGTTTTCATATGACTTATTTTTTGTGATTATCAAACAATTTCGATAGAAATTTTACGACAAAATGGAACGAAACGCTCACCTTGCGACGCCATTTCTTGGTTTACCCACAATGCACTAGCCAAGAATTTTCTTTTTTTGAACGTGTATTTTGTGGGTCAATTATTTTGTTGCTCTTTTTGTAATTATGGGAGTGATTTGTTACTTTTTAAAAAGCATTACCCTCAATAGTCATAAGAATATTAGCTTTCTTCAGCTCGAGTTTGTGAAATACGAGATAACACGCCAGAGTGTGGTTTGATCTACATGCTCCAAAAATATATTCTTAAAAAGGTGAAGCTGAAATTGACCCTCTGGAGCATAAATAGCAAAAACATCAAAACAACCCTGTCATCATGTATCGCGCTGGCAACTGTGAAGTCGATCAGCGCAGTTAGTATGCGAAACAATACCGAAGCGGGTACCAATCAGTATCATATAAGCAACATGGCGCTACCCATGAGCGAAGTGAGAGGCAAAGCTGCTTCAATTTGTGAGGCAAATTCTCAGCTTCCAGCGTGGATGAAAGCTGAAGAAAAAACAGGGGTAAACAATTGTCTGATTTATAAATAAAAACAGATTTTTATGTTTATTGTGCAGGCGTAGCTGTGTAAAATTGGTATATCGAGTATTAATCCAGAGTACTGAGTAACATGCCTAAAAAAGCTAATCTAGCAATGCTAATGTATCGTTATACACGTTATTGTACGTCATCAGCCTCATCATGATGGCTAGCCTAGTAGTACATGTAGGTAGTCGTAAATTGTACTAGAAATAAATTATTTCTACAATTTATAGAGTGTCTGCTTGGATCGGCCTAACAGTACAGGTCTTTCTTCCTGTGTGGTATGCTTGAGTAGACACATAACGTGCATTAGTACTTCTTTGTCATCTAAATCTGCATGTACATGTAAATAACAAAACATGTCCTCTGTGAGGCCCTCAGTTTTTCGTTCCTGTACTATCGCTGTAGGCTTAACTCTTTTTTTGTAGTATCAAAAATTTTGATTTTTGCATTACCTGTGAGTTTTCAATTGCCAGTGTGAAGTTAGCCTAAATTTTGTTTGAAGAAAGGATGTTCTTCACGCAGAAACTTTGCAAATTCAAAATTACCCCTAGAGCTCAACGGTATGATCCAAATATGGTGGTTGTTTGTGAAAACAGCCTGGTGAAAGGAGTTTTCATCAACAAAGAGTACAATTTCCACGCAGTAAAGCTCCCGTGTTTCAAGACATAGGCCTACTTGTATTTTCTTCTTTGCTTATAATTATTGTAATTGAATCAACTAAGAGTGGGATTTTTAGACTTTCCCACATGTAATCTGACGTGAAAGTGTGGTCATTAAGCATGATCACGCATGCACATGCAATAGGCCTACTCGTTCTAGGGTCACAGACACGCGTGGACTGCAACTCTTTTTTCATGAATCTGCAATGCTACATTGTCGAGGAGGCACATTACTCCTAGGTAAATTCACTGATCACTCCAAGCCTTTGAAAACTACTCCTTTTTTAAGGAATGAGAACCTTTCATCAATGTTTTTGAATTGTTTGTGAATGGGGAAGGTTAGGGCCAGCAATCCTTGGGGGGTTAGAGTTAATAGCTATGGTCTTTAAAATGTGGACATAATTTGTTCTCTCACTACAGACGACTATTATGGCTGTGGAGTTTGACGGAGGGGTGGTCATAGGGGCAGATTCCAGAACCACATCTGGGTGAGTCCATAGGCTGGGAAACTCTGTGTAAAACCACCTTACTAGACAGAGTTTTGTGTGTACCTGCTGGGTTTTGGTGCACTTGTTCAGTTTTACCTCTGGTCATTTTTGGCGTGAGTTTTGGTTTTGGGTCGCTGTTCAGGTTTCAGGCTACTGCTCATCGTTTATTCTTATTTACGTAACTGCACAGCTGTTGTATAATGAATGATTGCCCACCAGTTTTATCTTCAGTGCTATGAGCAAGGTGACGTGTGAGGAGGCACCTGGTGGTGGACTCATGCTTTCTAAGGGTCCTCCTGAAAGGAAATTAACTTTGCCTCGTACATCTGTAGGCTGTGTACGTTTTTTAGATGTCAGATAGGAGAAACCAGGGGAAGGGGTTTCATATCCACCTACAATAGCCCAGGTTGGACGTCTTCATTTACATGTACACTATGACTAACATATTTTGCAGGAAATTTAGCGAAACTCAACGCTTTCCGTCGCGATCTACGTTCGTCTGGTACGTGTGCTTGCACGTGAGCGAAATGCATGGAAACTGACCATCCCTATGCATGCGCAGAAGAGCCGTGGGCGTGAAGAAGTCACAGATTAGGCAGTGTCCGAAATGGGCTTCCAAAGCTATGGCTAGGTCTGTTGTCTGCCCGTCTCCACGCATTTCCCATGGAGTGCAAATGCAAAGTACTAGACGAACGCAGGTTGTTCAGGAATCACGACAGAAAGCGTGGAGTTTCGCAAAATTTCCTGCAAAATACGTTGTCCGCAGACGTGTTTAGTAATTTCAACACGGCATTCATGGAATTCGGGACACAAGGTACTTGTGAAGGACATTTAAGCTGACTTTGCAGGGTATCATTTGAGAAAAAAACATTGAAAAATATTTTGCAATGCAGGAGGACTTTTATACCCTGGACGTTAGTCGCAATGCAGTGTAGACGACATCCAACCTGGGCTACATATCCACCATGTCCCCCATCCCCCCAAGTTAATATGCCACTGGAAAATTTGTCATGTCTAAGAATGAGAAACAGGTTTTAAAAAGTGGTTTGTTACTTTTATCCAGTTCAGAGTTCAGATTAATGGATTATGTTACATCATCTTCTGAAATTTAGTTTTTGGGTCCCCTAACGTTTTCAGTGGATTTCTGACTTTCTTCAATCACGCCTTCCCTACATGTTGTTCTTTTTGCGTTTTGAAGTGCCTACATTGGCAACCGGGTGACCGACAAACTGACCAAGGTCCACGATTACATCTACTGCTGTCGGTCAGGTTCGGCAGCAGACACCCAAGCCATCGCCGACATCGTCTCTTATCAGCTGGATTTCCACAGGCAAGTCCCACCGTCGCACAAAGTTTCCATTTCCTACCACAGCGTTTGTGGGCTGTGTCCTTCTTGTGTAGGTTAGGAAAGTGCCGTTCACTGTCACTGTTCTTGTTAGCACTGACACTGTGGGGGGTGGGGCGTGGCGTTGACCTCCAGTCTTTTGCTTGCTAGTGTAGATGTCTAGTAGCCACTTGGCCAGTAAGTGTTCTGGAAACAGCTGGCTCATTTTGGTGACATTTGTCTCGTGGTGATGTATATAACCCTGTGCCCAATTAGGCCCTTTTGGCTTGGATGCATCCTCAATCCTTCAAAATCCTCCAACTACCTCCATGGAAAAATGGGTTTCTGCCTTAAAAATCCTCCACAAACCTCCTGATATTTCTTGAACATGCTCTGTGGAGGCCACAATCCTTTAAAAATCCTCAGGAAATTCCTGCCATGTTGGGGCAGTGCAAACAGTGTCCTGGAGCAGTATGGATGATTTTCCGTGCAATCTTGGCTTGAATTTATGCATGGCAGAGCATAAAACAAGACCAGGTTTAACCCAAGACCTCGACACAAAGCGTCCTTTTGGAGATTTGCCATACAGGCTCAATTCTTCAAATTCCTCCAAAACTGCTTGCAAGATTTTGGAGGATTGAAGATGAGGGCTAAAAGGATAAAATCCTGTTATTTGAAATTCATGTTAACTAGGTATAAATGTGGCTCGGCATCAGGTTTGTTTGATGGAAACATTTTAGACTACAAAGTTCATTTCAGTAACACTGCCACAGTGGATGAAATCGGAATGGAAAGTCGTGGACGCTGGTTGAAGTCTCACTTTCATGGCAGTGACATTTGCAGCACAAAAAGTGGGTAAAGTTGCCCAAGCTGGAAATTTCGGCCAGCTTGTCTGGTCGACCCATCAGCTTTGTTGCTGCTCCGGGCAGTACGACCACTTTCGATTTCTCATGCTGATCATGTGATGACATTCTGACCAGTGGTCTTTGGTCAGACTTGCCGTTGGCTGTAAGGCAGAGTTTTGTACACAGAGGTCAAGTTCACATTTCATTTAGGCAAGCACTGAGTCTATTTTTGAAACATGTTCCAATAGTCAGGTGTAACGATATTCAACTTTACTCCTGATTAAGCTATTTTAGATCCCCAAATCTTTAAGTCTGTGTAATTTTTTTCATAGGGTGATGCTAGACTTTTCAGGGTTCCAAGCCTCACTGTCATTTTTTCAAACAATATGGTGTAAACCTTTCAATATAATTTCTTACAAACTTTAGATGCAGCTTAAACTGACATAAGTTTGTCAGGAACTTTGATTACCTTCAGTTTTACTCCCAGGTTCCCAAAATGAAAAGTTAATCTCGCTTTTCAAATCAAGGCCGACGCATTAATAAAGTGCTATCAAATATCACTAGCATTGGCGTGAATGGAACACCTGACTGTATTTCTCGGTGATTTTCAAGCTTCAGTGATCCTCGCAGTAGTAGTCCAGATAATTTTGATTGATGCTGGACATTTATCAGAATAATAAATTTGCCGGCTTGGAGAACAAAATGTGACCTTTGAACAATTTACCAATAATTGGTGGGTTTTCGTTTGCTTGTCTCTACAGCATGAATGAAGGAGAGGCCCCCCTCGTCCGAACAGCGGCCAACCTGTTCAGGAACATGTGTTACGAGTATAGAGACTCACTGTCGGCAGGGATCCTTGTAGCCGGATGGGACAAAGTCAAAGGCGGACAGGTAGGGAGTAAGGAGGCAGAAATTGATCCACATCACATGACTCCATCTTCAATGAAACAAAAAATTAATCAAAATATCCCTGTTATTCAAAGACATTTGATAGCCACTTCCAAGCGTTCCTTCACACTCAGACCTGCTGCTAGACAGAGCTTTGCATACTGGGTATTAAGGGGTTAAGGGATATATAGAAAAGTCTAGGGCGGTGCCGAATATCAAAATAGCCAAAAATTTGATCAATTATCGAAAATTCAAATATTATTTTCCGAATTAAAATGTTCGAATGCAAAATTAATGAAAAAGAAGGGAAGAGTTTCATTGATTTTAAATGAGAAAAGTTGCACTATGGAGGCTTGTTTCAAGCAGATTTAAATAAAAGCGACAGAAATCTTTCAACGATTCAAAAGTAAATTATTCATCAAACCATTTAAAAGGAATAGAAATTTTTAACTGGGCAGGAAGAATTGCTCATCTCTTAAATCTTGCTAAATCGTGGCTGGAGATATTCTTAGATGTGAGAAGCTGTTACATAATGTACAGTTATTGCAACTGATTTTGTATGTGGTTTGTTCATCGACAATCTGCCGGTCGGTACGACTGAATATTCGGATATTGGATCGAATTGAAGGTCGAATATTTGAATGGTGAATTATTCCAATTGACTCAGCCCTACAAAACTCCATCTTTCTGTTTACTCCATTTAACCTTGGCCCTCGTCATTTCACCATCGGCTTTTCTTCCTGTCTCAACAGGTATATTCCGTTCCAATTGGGGGCATGATTGTACGTCAGCCGGTTGCCATGGGAGGTTCAGGAAGCACGTATCTCTATGGTTACCTTGACTCATCCTACAAGGAGAACATGACCAAGGAGGAATGCCTCCAGTTCATTGCAAATGGTAAGTTGTGAAAAAGCAAATCATGCCATCAGTGAGGGCAATTCCCCATTTGCCCTGAGCAGGAGCAACCTTCATTGGCTGAAAAGAGCCACGTTGGTCAGGGTTGCTCATTTTGTTCACAGCGATGCGGCTGCAATATTTGTGTTTCAAAGTCGTTTGTGAGCCTCCGTAGCAAGGAAACTTGCCCCTCTCTTGGTCCAGCTCAGAGCCCATAGAGGGCACCACCGAGAGGCTGCCTGGGATAGGCCAATTTTATGGTCAACATAAGCAAGGCGGGCTTGGAGTGACTTCCATTTGAGGGCATAGATAATTTCAGGAAATCTTTGATATATCGTGGCATTCCGTGAAGTGGGAAGAAGAAAGGACTTATTCAATCTGATATTTGAAAAACATTTAAGTATCTTTTATCTGGACAAAAATTCAAGTTCCTGTACATGGAGCCAGCATGTTGAATTATCCATATTAAAAATAAACTACTCATGGCATCTTTCATTGTTTCGTTCAAAATGACATCTTACCTGAAAGAAGTATTTGACAAGGTGTTAAATTATATAACTATCTTTAACTACTTCCTGCTGGGTGGAGTTTGCACATGCAAGACGAGTTGCCAGGCGATTTTTCATGATTTTTCATGATTGTTCAAACTTTCATAACCTCATTTACTGGACGCTTACACCTACACATGTACCTGAATGACTGTCTGGTGGCTAATCTAATCTGACATGCCAAAAAAAAAAGAAAGAACTCCATTGACGCCGGAGTACTGCAACCAGGCCTGCCGCCCAGTAAAGAGAGCCCACATTGTGCGGTGTTCCGTAATTTTCTTTGTTCCCAAAATTGGCCCAGTGCATTGCTGAACGGCAGTGGTGTCTTTACAAATGCGGCCAGATTACCGTGCAGTGGTACTGTATCAATCATCGCTTGAGCACTGGAGGACTTTTGTCCCCGCTGATAATCCGCAGGCGCTGAATGTAGCATTCTGGTATACTGTTTCAAAACAATGATAGATTACCTCCCCAAATGCCAGCACTCTGTGCTAAGACTTTTTGGGAATTCCCAGCAGCTCGGTATTTTGTTCTGAGTCCGTTTTTTTTGTTACAAGGCCCAGTTCTGTTTGTCCGATTTTGGGCACCCTGGCCATGCGTATAAAGTCAACGTCTCCGGTACCAGGCTCCCCGGTGCTGAGTGGTTAAACCAAGTACAGGAATGCATTTTGACAATAATTTCATGTGCTAAGACTTTTTGGGAATTCCCAGCAGCTCGGTATTTTGTTCTGAGTCCGTTTTTTTTGTTACAAGGCCCAGTTCTGTTTGTCCGATTTTGGGCACCCTGGCCATGCGTATAAAGTCAACGTCTCCGGTACCAGGCTCCCCAGTGCTGAGTGGTTAAACCAAGTACAGGAATGCATTTTGACAATAATTTCATCAGTTACATTATGAACAACTGCAAATATGATACTGGGCTTTTAAAGGAAGGTTATGCCATCTTGGCATGGTTTCACCCCAGCCCAACCCCATCTCAACCCCCATTTACCCTCTTGCGGCTTTGGCAGGATTCAGAATGTTTCTGGTTCCTCTGTTTGCCCGTTTCCTTCGACAGGTCTGGCCCTGGCCATGATGCGAGATGGTTCGAGTGGTGGCATCATTCGTCTAGCTATTATCACAAAAGACGGCGTCGAACGAAAGACAATCCTTGGCAACGAGCTACCAAGGTTCTACGAGGGATAGATTTGTATCTAGATGTAATTAATTTAGTGTGTAGGTGTTCCACTGTATCAACCAAAAGACCTATTGAGATGATTCAGGGCTTGGGAACTTCACATTGTACACTAATTGATGTAACCTTTATTCCTGTGCATTTTTTGCTGGGAGGTATCCTACATTTGTTAAAATTCAATACTCGGCAGTGTAAACTCTGTTTGCACCTCTCCTTGCCTTTATCAGAATTTGAACATCATTCTCATTTGCTGATACCGCACAAAGGCAGAGGCATGAAGCCTGGCGGTTAGGAGCTGTAACCCCAACCCTGCTTGCCTCTCCCCTCCCAGGAGTATAAATGGGTACATGTACCTGTTAGTATGGTTAGGGCAGAGATGGTTGTCGTGGTGAAAGCTGTTTGCGCCATACCCTATGTTTATGGGAGGAAAAATAACGATGCAGCGCCTTCAGCAACATTAACGACGGACGTGATCGCTTTTATAAAATACTCTTCATAGTTATAAACAGGTGTTGGACTTTTGCAAACATTGGTTAGTTGGGGAGCCTGAAGGTTAAAAGGGAGACGCAGTTCAATAACGCCAATTAATCAGGGGCCCCCTAACCTTGTAGTCCATACAGGCTGTGTGCTTCAGTGAGAGTAATCTCCATTACGCCAATTCACGCGGGTGATGCATGCACCTGCTAGAGTGCATATTGCACCGCCCTATTCCCATATTTCACCATAATGTGCACAATCCCAGCAAAGTAGCATCAAACAGTTTGATTTTAGTTACCAAAATCACATTTTTCAATGTGATATACTCAGAAAACACAACATTTTGCTCATATAAACTGCTTATGAACAGAAAAAAACAGTCCTCTGACAGACCAAAGTTCTGTAACCCAGCCAACTTCCGTTTTAACTGAATACAGTCTAGTTACATCTTTCAGCAGAGCCAGTCAGTGTTATTAATAAACTGTCACCTGTGAACAATCCGAGCCGATTTCCTTGTTCTTATTTGGGCTGTGTTCCGTTAGACCCAGACAGATATCGGGGACCGTTGTGAATCAGTCGCATGATTGAAATGCAACAAACGCAATAATAAGCTGTTCTTGGGTTTATTTGGATTAGCGCAAACGCAATTCTTTTGTATGAGTGGACACAAATTTACAAATATCTTTAACCCTCCCCCCAAAAACTCAAACTCTTTTGAAATAATTTTAAATGCATGTATTGAAAACTGGTGGAGCTGTTCATCTCTCTCAAAGGGTATTGCTTACATGTAATTCATGGCATTTTCATTGTTTGCTAAAGTTAGGTGGCTTTACTGAAACAATTATTATCCCAAATTTCCTTTTTTTTTGTGTAAAAATAAAACAATTACAATGCTGATTCTACGGCATATTTTACTCGATTCACATTAATGCATTAATATGCTTTCAAAAATTTGGAATACAAAATGCACATTAAAAACAGTAAATGTAGGGAATTGTACACGTGTGTACATGTACACATTAAGGTGGCATCGTATTAACGTAAATAACTCGATGAAAATATGTAAACATGAATTTTCTTCACTACTGTGAAACTTCTGCCAACCAGCAGTGGCAAAACATTTGTCAGGTGGGGGGGGGGGGAATTTTGAGACCATCTGGCATCAGCCATTAATGGACTAATCCATAAAACCCCACCCCGTTGTTTTCTGATCAAGTGTGTGTGTGTGGGGGAGACCTGTGGGACATGTAACTCGTTCACAAACCATGTCGTGCCTAGATGCGTAGCACTTCATGTACAATGTACGTACGCATTCTTGTACACGCACACCTATTACGTACCAGCGCACCAATGGAGTGGCATATTCAAGTTTTGATGGGAAACAACATGAAACCTAACTGTTTTGACAAGGAGGTTTTGGTAGGATGTGGGAGGGGTCTGTTGTTTTTTCACTTAGCCTTTCATGGCGGACCTCTCTGACACAGACATGTAAATGCAGTAGAAATATTTGCTACTGACAAGAAAAATATGCCATAGTTCCCCCGCACAATTCAGAAAATTACACCAGTCACCGTTACAGTTTTGTATAGACCACTTTCGTTATGCTTACACTTTGTATGGGCGTCTAACATTTGCAGGGAAACCGCCCATTGATTGTTTCTCAATTTTCGCTGCAAATTTGTTCGAAGAGTTCATTTGTCCCATTAAATTTAGAGAGGGTCGTATTTTTATTTTTTACTACGTATATGATTATCTGGCATTTTGATAGCTGCCTGGGATTTGTAACACTTTAGGAATTATTCTATTTTGTACCAAGGACCAGTCATAGAGTTAGAAGCCATCTGACAGAAAAACTGACATGAAAAGAGCTGACCGTATATATGCATGCAAAATATACAGGCCATATACTTGTGTGCATGGGTGTAAATGGACACATGGATGGCATTGCATCTATCAAACACAAAGAAGCCAGGGGCAGACTGTGGTGTCATTTGAGACCTGAAATCTTAACAATGCATGTTATTTATTATCGCAGGGGAAGCACTGCCCAGAAGTACCACAGAATTTGTCTTATGCAATCAATTACATGTAACTCATGTCGCTCGCTACGCCTTCACGTAATTTTGCACGTCGGGCTGGACGTCTATTCGACAGAGGCCTACGCGTAATTCAAATAAAATCACTGATGGTTATCCGATATGCACACACTGCAATCCAGTGGTGGAAACGTGTACTTACAATACATATTCTGGATTTTTTTTTTTTTAAATTCAAGGCCTCACACACGTATTGATTTTCCCGTCCTGTACACAGATGTAATTTTTCTAGTTACAAAACATAGCCAGGGTGATGTTTAGGCAACAAACCATATGCGGGTACATGTAGGGTGTTTTACATACTTGTCAACTTTTTGCAAGTTCACACAGGTATGCAACTATGAATTTCAACTCATTAAAAAAAAAACACATGCCACACTGGTTTCAATAGACTATTGGATTTTTATATTTTGCAAATTTTTATGGCAAACGTACATAATCAGTAGGGGAGTAGAAAAAAACACTTAAAACACAGTTTACCCCAAGAATCCATCACTTAATAATACATAGCTCAAATATACATGCAAGCTCTTGGAAAATATAATGCCATAATACAACCCCCCCTCCCAAATACCAGTATAAACCTGCCTGCCAAAGTTTTCCCGGACGTCTTTCTGTCATCCAGACACAGCACAAAGGAGGGTTGCTTTGGTGGGGCAACCATTCATGCCAACTCCCTATAGGCAACAAATGATCTGAAAAGCAAACCTTTTAAATGGGCAACCAAATTACGGGGTCATTTTGCCCTTTCACTGCACTCTCGCTGGAAAATTCCTTCTCCCGTTCATCCATGGCAGGTCCCTTCTAAAAGGAGACTGCTTTGTTACAGGCGAGGAGTGCGTGGCAATAAAAAGTTAGAAAAAGATTTAAAACAACTTGCTGAAAGAACTTTGGTGTAGTGCATACATGCAGATGTACAGTGTGTACACTTTCAACATGTACACTGGCCGGTATGTTTAAGTACATGTATCGAAAACTATATAAAGAAAACTTGCTCTGCTATGAGAACTAAATTACGGGAACCTCACTGCAGAAATTTACATTACATCAGCACTCCACTTCAGTACATGTGGGCCAAAGATGTGACATATTTGTGTCTGTTACACCTGATCTGTGTAATTTGACAGGGGAAATATTAAAAGAGACTTCAATTTGTTCTTATTTGTTTGGCAGGTAATTTGCATTTAACTCCATCACTCTTGGAAATTAAAGAGCACGTTCTGAAAGGACAGATCGTGTCAGGGGCACACGCACAAAAAATCAGGCTCCAAATTTATAAAAATGATCAATATACAGGTGCTAGAAAGAAATGAACTTTGGGTCAAGACATGTACATGTACAAGATACATATACAAGATACATGTACATGTACTATTGTGGTACATGAAATAGGTCCCATTGGTACAATGCACCAGTATTCTGAAACTCGACTTCCACTTACACTTTAGATAGTTTCTCTCCTGCATTTCTCCATATTAACACATCGACTGCCATGCATAATTTCACAGGGCATTCCCACAAATCCCAAGCGTTGTACACATGGGTGCATATTTAATAAATTAATAGGTACATGTACATGTCCTTTTCAGGTGACTATCTGAATATGAGCCTTTCACAGATGTATGCCCTCGCCACTGCCAGCAGTGTTCTTTGTGTTCTTTAGTGTATTCAATTTACATTACAATAGCCTTTCATTTCCTATGCCTATAACCGTAGTGGCAGAATCCGGTACACCTGTTACGACGAGTATACTTGTAATCGGTGGCCAACGTGCAATGAATTTTTGGAGATTTTTTCCTGCATCTTTCACTCTTCTCTAATTTATGAAAGTTACTTGATGTTCATGTTTGATTAAATGTACTGAAAAAAGTCACTTTTTATACACTCAAAATTGTCCATGCTTTCCAGAACATGAAAGGGTACTGTTGCCAGGATGTCATTCTGTGCGTAGGTTTTTCAGTTAAGACTGGTTTCCATATCGACGTAAGAAATGCAGACAGCAACGCAATCAAGCCGCAAACTGCAATGCGGACAGATGGGAACATGCCAAAAGGAGGTGTCAACGACAACGCAGACAAACGCAAACCAGCCCGAGAACGATCGGCGAACCAACTGTCTACGTCAAGTACGTAGCCGTGGTATCCCTATACAAACCTCCATGCTGGCATGACTGGCATGTAACAATGTCCCTCCTGATTAGGTTCAGGAATTTTGCCCATTTTCACCTTATTAATGTTAGATATACATGTACATGTAGCTGACCGTCAATGACATGCATGAAACTGGAGCAGAGGTTTGGCATCATGAGGCGGTACAGTCAATCTACAAGCATATTTTCCGTTAAAAAAAATCACAGCTTTGGACGCCATTTTGTTTCAATTTCAAGGTGGGATGACGCCATGCACCGTCTCTTCCATACTTGTCTGCATCTTCACGTCTTGCATTCCATCTGCGTTAAAAACGACTATATAGAAACCAGGCTTTAAGATTGTGGTCGTGGACCCGCCCACATTTCTAAGAGGGTTACTCTCTGGCTTATTGCCATGTACATGCATATGTACAGTACTAACTAAACAGTGAACAAACGAACATTTAGACCAGCAAAATATTTTTTTACAAACCCAGCACTTTTTGCGCACAAACCACCATGACATTCAGGTATTCTTCACAGGATGACTTCCCAGTTTGGCTCACAGATGTGGATACATGTAATCAGCATGAAAACCAACAAGGCTGCAAAATACCCTTTGAAATAATGGAATAAACACTAAAATAAGGTTAACTGAGACACAGAGTTGCACTTGGAAAGTTTGAAGTAAAAAAAAACCTGCTAAGCAGACTCTTTAAAATTCCTGGCCTAAATGATGATAGAAAAATTACATCTGTTTAATATATACAGTACACCTAGAGACTGGCAAACAGGATGAGAGATAGACCGTGTCCGAAACGGGCTTCCAGAGCTACGGCTAGGTCTATTGTCTGCGCGTCTTCACACATTTCCAATGGAACGAAGACCTACACCTAGCTCTAGACAAGAGATTCGGATGCAGCCATAGTTTGACTGATTTCATTAAATAGTTCCTCGAAAAGTACTGTGCAAACAAAGTCATTCTTCACCATACAAAATATACAGAGAGAATACAGCTACAAATAAACTATTACAGCGGTTGTACACGACTTCCTATGTACACGTACATTTAAATTCTTTACTTTAGTGCAATAAAATAGTACTTGTACACCTCGGATTTTTTTCCTCAAGCATGGTACATTTTTCCATTTCTGAGAAGCTTGTTAGATGATAGGTTTCATAAGTGACAAATTTCAAATGTCTCGTAAAACTTTTGGTTTGGGCTTTTTATATCAGAAGCGGACTTTAAGCTGCCAAAAACAATTGATTTGTCTTTTGACCAGACACACTTTTGGGAAAAATCGTTCAGAATACTGCAAAATCCTCCACTGAGCAGGGAAAAAACCCAACGGCATACACTGTATGAACATGTTGCAATGGCGCGGCAGCTCGTGAACATTCCTTTCTAAATGCCACAAAAACCAGAAATCACTTGTGGCTTTTGAAGGATAGATTGAACCTTCCTCTTAAAATCCCCCGAATCTGCCACCGTCCGCAATAACCTACCAGGCACTTTTTTGTATCCAAATTTTCTACAAGTAACAAGCCCAATGGAAAGCACCAGCAAGTTGGATGAGCCTGCCTACATGTATGAAATCCGTCTACATTGTACATAAAACTCCTTAAAGGATTCTGGTTAATGTACAATGTAGGTACATGTACATCCAATCAATTTGACATATAGAGCACCGTTATTTACAACAAGAGACTGTTTCTTTTTGAGCAAATTCTGAAAAATCGCAATTGTGTGAATTTTTTGCCTTTTCTTTGTTTGTACACTCCCTGGTTATGTGTCTGGTTCCTGTAACTTGTATTTAGGCCAAACAACAAATTAGTTGTGTTTCCTATTACACTGGAAAATAAATTAGGGAGGTTGGTTGGGTAAAATATTTTTTTTACTCAAAATTTTTATAGCCCCCAAAAATTAGGGTCAGATGATGGTCTGTATTTTTTTTTGGGGGGGGCTGGTATATTTGTAACAGGCACTGAGTCAGTGTCAGATTAATACTGTACATGTACATGCACCACAAATTCATCAAGCCAACGATTATTGCATTGCTGTCCATCTCATGCCCCCCCCAAAAATTAAAATAATACAATGTACAGGACGATGCAAACAAAATTAGGCTCGGGGCAAGGCTCCACAAGTTTTTACATTTTATTGATTTGTCGAATAAAAAGATATAGGTTTCGTGTGATTTTCTAGGTTGGGTCGGGTAAACGGACGCACAGCTATTTTTTTGTTTGGCCTTATGAGTTATGAGTCCTGGCCTAATGCCAACCTGTAAATAATATGTATTTTCTAGAAAGGGATTGGAGTATTGCAGTTGCCGTGGTAGATATTAATTGCCATGTCACATTTGAAGTACTGGTCAAACACATCAGTGTATCCCTTATCCCGCCACCAAACGCAGAGTTGCCGGTTCCAGGAGCAAGGCAGAATGTGGAACAAGTCAGGCTTCTCCAAGCTGATCAAGGTGAAGAAGTCCTGGTCCCCCAAGTGGCCCTTGAAGTGGTACTTCTCCGTCAGCTCGTGGATCTTCTCGGCATTGACGAAGGACCGGTACGCAGCGCTGCGCCGCATCCTTTCGAGGTCCAGCAGCACCACGCCGCTGTTGAAGCCCGTCAGGCCGTCTGGTGGCGGTCCGCCCACTTTGGTCCCCTGGTTCTGGCTGCGGTAGAGCGACAGGAGGTGGCGGTAGACGGGCTGCATCTCCCGGGCTATGCCCATGATGTTGTCGCCGGTGAAGAGGTCAAAACGGTCAAACAGACCCCGGATGTCCGCCATGAACTTCAGGTCGGTGTCCAGCATGACCACGCGGCGGACGTAGCTGGGCAGGATGCCGCGATGGATCGCCACAGAGAGAAAGAAGATGGCATCTTGGTAGTACGGGTGGCCACCGGTGACGCGCTCCTGAAGCATGGAGACTACGGGAGCGAGTTGTTGCGCAAGTTGATCAACTTCGATGAAGTGGAACTATTGGAAAGAATGAAATCACGTATTAAGTTTTATGATTACAACCAACAGGAACATAGATGGATGTCATCATGTATCCTTTAAGTTCAGAACTTCTGACTTCTTTTTGATGTAAAGGAGAGTCTTAAAGGGCTGAGTCCATTTGAATAATTCACTAATAAAATATTTGACCTTCCATTTGATCCAATATTCAGTTGTACTGACCGGCAGATTGTTGATGAACCATGTACAAAATCAGTTGCAATAATGCACAGTTGTACATTATCACTTGAATAGCTTCTCATGTCTAGGAGTATCTCCAGCCACGATTTAGCAAGATTTACGAGATGAACAATACTTCTTGCCCTATTGAAAATGTCTATTCCTTTTAAATTTTTTAATGAATAATTTACCTGTAGTTGAGTGCTACTCAACTACAGTTGATGTAGTTGAGTCCATCACAAGTCCCTTCAAGCCCATCACAAGGCATCCAGTCTACAGCCAACTCAGAAGCCATTCAAATTAATCTTTCGTCCCTTGTTAGTGTTACTAAAACAGACTTGTGGACTCAACTGCAACACTACATGGAGTGACACTTACTAGTATGTTCATGTACAGTTAAAATCTATTATTTATTACTCATAATTACGTTTGTTTTGTTCCAACAACTAAATTTTTTAATCATTTGTGTACTGCAGCAGTAATGTACCGGTACATGTAAGTATTTCAAACTAGCAGTAAATTTCTGCGATTGCACATCCAAGACTACATGAATATATCCATTCCCACCATTCTTTCCTGAATCCTAAGACCCACCCCTCTTTACATTTTTCGGATTACATTTCAAATTATTTTGATGTCCGACACTGTCAAAGACATACTTGGAATTTGCTTTTAGCAATGTGCTGGTTGGTGATGTCTTGCAAAGTCTCCAGGACAAACGTTTTACTGGGCTCGTCCACAACGAAAAAAAAGTGCAGGTTTATGGACGCCTTGGCCAGGATGGACTTTGTGCATTCAATAAATCGGGTCTTCAGATGGGGCATTTTGTGCGTGTTTGTCAGTGTCTGGATGACGTGGTAGGGATAGATTTCAGCATCGCTTGGAGCGTCTTGTATCATGGGTTGGTTGACTCGTAAGACCCCGTCGGCGTACTGCTGCCCAGAGGGTTGGTTGGCCGTGTTGGCCCCAGGTGCCTGAGCCCCCTGACGAGGGATGACCGGCTGTTGGACAACCCGAGGCTGTTGCTGCATGATGTTTTGCTGTACTTGGGGTGGCTTGGCCGCATTTTGCTGAGCATTATTCTGCAATGCCAACTTCTCCGCCATTGCCTTTTGCCACATTTGCCTTCGGGCAGCATGCTCGTTGTATACTTTCTGGAAGTGGCGTTCTTCCTCCGGGCTCAACGGGCTGTCTTCCTGTCCTGCACCGGGCTGATGAGCTTTGTCCAATAAAGGCTGCTGGATCGGGGCCTCCATATGTTGCTGGGTTTTCTGAGGTGCCTCCCTCATCGTGTCCCTTTGATCATGCTGATTAGCACTGGCATACTGCTGGTGTGAGCCCCCCTGATGTACATGTACCTTAGCATGATTTTCATTCCGAGGATCCCCGAGTTCACGATCAGCCTGTGTCATGTGTGCGTCAAACTCGAAGCCGTCACTCGGTCCAGCGACAAATCCACTGTGGAGGGCTCGCCCGACCACGAATCCAGAAACACCAGCTACCACCAATATGAGAAACGTCCGCATCAGTCTCAGCCTGAACACGCAACTGAGAAGGCCGGTCGGTGGCCCAAACTGCCGGAACCGCGCCTTGGAACGGGAATTGTTAACGTAGTGCATGCTTCTTGTGTCGTCCGCCTCGGCGGTAGACGCCAGGGAAGAGTCCTTTGGAGGAGGGGGCACCAGTCCCTGCTTCGGAGATGGCGAGCTCCCGAGCTTTTGCTTCACTTTTTCGTCGTCGTGTTTTCGCTGCCGAATCATTTGGGAGTGCTGTTTCTGGACACAAGGCATGCAAAGAGCGATCCGTCTGGCAATCAAGTGTGGAGTGGGTATTATGTGTGGTCAGTGAACTGTGAACATGGTGAAACCGCCTAGTATGAATGCCACATCATTTTTACAAGCCCGTCCTTGCTTTTGCATAAAAACTGATCGATAATTATTGACAATGATTATACGCGGCTACTTCACACAGTCTATGCAGTGAGACTCCTAGTTTTTGATGAAGTGCTGAACAGTGCCGAAGTGCACGATATCGATAAGCCACTCGTCTGGGGCAGAGCAATCTCGTTCCCATAGGTACGATCTTGCCTGGCCATGTCGGTTCCCACCATTGATTCCACCATGCCTGCGTTGCTCGAGTCAAGGGAAGCGCTCGCAGCCCATGGAGTCGAGGCTGAGATCAAAGATCATAAAACCTGTTTGGATTCTTCCACTGTCATGGACGATTTCTCCAGTCTAAATTGATTTTGGCCGTTAAGCTTATGTGTTGTATTGTTTCAGAGACAATGGCTTCAAAATGATATTCAGTATTTATACTTTCGTGCAAGTAAGTTTGTTGAGCAAAAATACCAAAATTTCTAGTTTTTCTTATTATAGGAAAAAAAGTAGCACACCTTATAATTCTAGTGGATCATGCGTCCGCCCAATTGCATCTCGGGAATGATCGATTGTCATGTTGTTGATCGATATGTCGCGGCCGGGCTATTTAATTTTAAGTTTCGCAGATGCCCCAAAGCCTAGGCTCTCCGCGCCGCGTCGTCAAATCATGGAAGATGGAATTGCCTACTAGTAGTACTAGTCCTACTGTGGTACATGTAGAAACTCTGCGATCGGTGCTCCATCAATCTTTCATACAAGTTCTTTCAAACCCTACCGCATCATGCTTCATGTAGCTTGATCAAACGCCTGGAGGCCCTACATTGTATGTAAGTTAAGAAGCCTAGGCGGCAGTCTGGCAGTAGCCAAGGCCTAGTACTAGACCCGTATACAGGGCCCAACGAATACTCCTCCGTCGTATGGAGGAACATTCGTCGGGCCCTGTTTACGGGTCTACTTGTAACCTAGCCCGGGTTGGACCATGAACCTATAATACTATTAAATTTTAGACAGTGTTGCCTTTGTTTATTTATTTTTTTTGGGGGGGGGACTTGGGCCTAACACTGTACCAATTTAAACTTGGGGTCCCCTAGCCCAGGTTGGACGATGGCTAAATTACATTGTGACTGTGTAGACGTCGTCCAACCTGGGCTGGGGGTCCCCTAGTATACAATCCCCACTACAAGAAGTAGTAACTAACATTGCAGTGGGACCGTTGTGAACTTCAGCTTGCAGGGGGCATTGCATTACTGGGCTAGGGGCCTAGTTACTCTTTAGACATTCAATGTTAAAGTTATAATTTATACTGTACAGCCAGTTTGATATTCGGTGCTGAATAAATAACAGTTCGACGTTCGGCGAGCAGTCTGGATGCACACCCCCTAACAAAGCCCTTGCTGGCATTCTGGTTGCAACAGAAATAATGGAGGGCAAAAGAAACAAGAATCTAACTTTACACCTCCCACAGTGGGTAAATAACCTCTGTGTTTTGTGTGGGTCAGATGGACTCGCTATTAAATAAAGAGTTAAGAACTCTTAACATGCCTACATGTAAGTCAATACTCTGTGTGCATGGAGTAGGCCTAGTGACTTAGACTTCTAAAGTAGGCTTCGAGCTAACTTCCAGTTTTCCCTCAAATGGGGGGAGGGGATATGTGCTCCCCCAGCGGATGCCCGTGCCCCCCCCATTTGAGATCCGTAAATAATCTCTGTGAAAATGCACATGTAGCTGCAGTGTGTTTTCTTGTTGTCATGGTGGTGCCACGATGAAAAAAATGTGCCCATCCTGGTTGCCTCCCCTCCACGAACCCCCCCCCCCCCGGAAATTTAGCCCTAGTTACGGCACTGGTTTTTCTGTCTCCATGATTGTATTAATCGTATTCCTCCATAGTTTTATCGCATACCGCAGTACAGCATAGCCTATATCCATGACCATGATGGCAGGAATCAGACACATTGCATTTGCAGTGAGTAATGACCATGGCAACTGAATGAGTCTGATGCCAAATGTCCATGATGCTATAGTCGCCAGATCCCTACTTTTGCCACTTATTGTCAAGTCTGATTGGTTTTCACAGTAAGTGGAAGGGACCTGGAGACTATCCGCTCCGAACAGAACAAAAGAGGGCATTTTTTTGGTACTCACTACGTAGGTGCACCATGAGGCACACAAGGATACATGTATCTGCGTTTGACGCGGAGCACGCTGAGTACGCGTAACTAATTTATTGTGGCATGTATGGTCTTTGAACTTGTGCAAGAACCCGCTTTCAACCATCTGTCCTTCTTTGGCTGATTGATGGTGCTTTTCAGCCCGGGGCAGATACAGTCACTGGCGTTAGACTGAGTAATTGGCCTTGTCCAATAAAGTCCTACATGTGGTTACTTCGACTACATGAATATGCCGCAAACTTGATACATCTTTACCAATAGACTTTGTTTAGCTGGTATTTTGGCACACAATGTGTCAATATCAGTTATGTTTTTGTTTTGAGCACTCTATGTGTAACTGCTTTCAGCATTGATCAGACAGTCAGGTGTGCAGAAGCCTCAACCCTAACTGTCCTCAGTCCTCCAACAGGTGCAGGATTGAGGACTGTTGGGGTTAAGATTGAAAGGTGTTCTCCATGAAAGTTACATGTACTTTAAAGTTTATTTTTTGAATTGTAGGTATTTTGGCTCCTAAGATAGAGTCAGGCTGCAATATTCTTCTGGTATACCGTTGAGAGACCTTTTCCGTGATTCCTGCACGGACATGGCAGAGCTGAGTGATATGGAGAGACTTCGAGCACAGAATTTGTCGTTGCTTGAGGAACTGCGAAAGGGACAGCGTGACTTGCGAACATCCTTCAGGTGAGGCTGAGCACCTATGTTTAATTTGGTCAGTGTTCGAAATTGGAAAGAGTTCGATGACCGGACATCACTTGACACCTTGTGCATAGAAGAGTCACGTTGACATCGTAGTTCTTGCCTAGCCTTCCTCTGGGTTCCTGAGTTTGAACCGCTTGGTCCACGTGTGGTTTGGTTTTCAGCCCCTACCTGAGTCGTTGGGTTTTCCTCAAAAAATTTGTACAGGGTTTTCTTCCCACCTCTAAAACCGAAAACTTAATTGTCCCTTATCCTGTAACTACACGTAATAACCTCTATAGGGCATGAAAAATTCTTTGTGTTTATGTAGTGGGACATTTTTTGGAAAGAGTTCTATACCCGGACATCACTTGACACCCTTTGCACCAACCCTATGAGACTGGCTTGAAGAATTCTTAGTGTTTTCCTGGTAAATGGTTCCAAATCCCAGCCAAATTTGATTTATTAGGACATGCTATGATGTTATTGCTGCGTTACTGATGGCTGATGGCTGATGAACCACTGTAGGGGAATCAGTCTGTGCATGGAACTCTTTCCGTAAAATAAAGTAAAATGAAGTTTTTGTCAGACAGCGATTGATTAAACAATTGCATAAAAGGCAACTTTGTACTGTGCAGTTTTACTCCAGATAAGCTGATTTCCTCATTTTTTGTTGGTTTTTCTTTTTCTTTCTTTTTACATTCATGCGTTCAGGTCTGCTGCCATCAGTAGAGGGAGCCCTTCAAGACAGCCTGTCCTTCAAGACAAGACAAAGGAGCTGAATGTGCAGTTCCCGAGGTAAATTAAAATATCCATTCCACCTTTCCAACCCAATGTTTTGGAATTGGTTTGTCTAACCTGTCCAGGGATTACAAAAATTACAAGTTGTTTTTTTTTGCAGAGATCCACTAAATCTTTCAATGGTGAATGGACGTGAGCCAACAAGTGCTGTGTCGTGCTCTCGCCTTACGAGCACACCAAAGTTGGCCAACTCACCTGCCAAGCCTAACCTCAGATCACATCAACGAGAAGAACCCTTTCCAGATTTGCCGGTGGTGAACCCTGTGCAGACCGACACTCCCAACGAACTGTACGAAAGTTTCCTCAGTGAGAGTCATTCCGCATTTAGACGAAGCCAGGGGAAACCCACTAAAGTGGTGAGCGTCGGCCAGACCTCACGGAAAACACTGGGCGGTGGTAGACCAGGAATATCCGGAAACGTCAGACGGAAAAGGCACACACCGAGAAAACTTCCCAAGCACCGCCAGGGGACAGGTGTTCCCACATTCACCCCAAGTCTTGGTCACAGTCGACCCCAGACACCGTACTCGGTGCAACTGGAGACATCGAGCCTACTCCCTCCGGAGCAAGAGAATCTAAGGGGTCAGAGGTCACGGTATGGGTACCGACGACCCCTTGACTTAGCCCACGAAGAATCCTATTACCAGATAAACAGTGACAGCCCAAAAGGCACCAGACCACATATCAGTCAGCTCGGGAAGAGTTTTGCCAAGCAACTCCTGTCTGAAGGCAACGACAGACAACAGACAAAGAGAAGTCGTGACGATCCGTCAAAACCAAAGTCCATTTTACTGACCCCCGGAAGTAAACTAAACAAGGTAAGGCCTACTTAAAGAATAAAAATTTCTAGCATCCAAAGTTTTCTTTTTATGGTTTTGTTTTCATGTTCGGTTGTACAAAGACACAAAGATGAAAGTGATTAAATTTGGGTAAGAGAACTGAACATGGTGAAATGGTTATGGGTGATTCCAGAAATTAGGGATCCATTTCTTTTCGTGTCCCTGTCACATCTGACATGTGATTTGTAGGTTCAGAACACATTTTCTAATTTCCAAGTGTGATGAATTAATGCAAATTACATGTACCTGCCAAACAAATGGTAATAGTTTGAAATCAATTCCAGTGATGTTTCCATGTCAAATAACAAAGGCCAGATGTAACAGAGACATGAAAATGTCACACTTTTGACCCCTCATTTCTTGTGTAGGACGGTTCCACAAAAATTAAAGCTGCTTCAATGAGCTTGTGTAGAATTTGCAGCTGAAGTCAAGTATCCAGACACGGCCACTGAAGATAACCCTGGAGATCGCGCGGTTGACTGCATGATGTAGCAAAGTGACATCCTGACTCCTAAGCACTTTTATTTTGTGACACATTGACTGAAATTTTTACTGTTTCACCTCACTTTTATCGTGGTGAAATTGAAAGAGTAACACGCCCTTCACCTACATGTAATGCACTCGTCGTGTATCAACTTAATGCAAAAACAGTGTCGGCTGTACGCACTTGTTGGTTTTCTCTTTTTCTCAAGATTTAACCATCTGAACGTGTAGAACCTGTAATACAGAGCATTGAGGATTCCGAATTTGCTGACAAATTTTTAATCCATTGTAATTCTCAAACCTGTCATGGTCTCAGGGATTACATGCTAACAGTACTTTTTTAACGGAGGCATTTTTGCATTTTTACAGCGGCTCCTTTTAATTTGTAAACTACTAAATTGCTAAGGTATCGCCACTGGAATATATTTTGCAAATTGTCGGCTCACAATGATTTCTAAAGAAATCTTTTCTGCAGTCGAGGAATAGAGTAAGCTTCCGTCAGTCTCTGAGTGCCTCGATGACCCTTGACCCTAACGACAGCGTGGCCAACCGCAGCCAGCCTCTCCTAGGCTACGACTGGATCGCGGGGTTGCTGGACGCGGACGCGCCAGTCAGCGAGCACTCCGAAGCTTACTTTGAGGAATTGCGACAGTTCCGGCAAGCTAACAGAGAGGAGTGCGTTCATAAGCCGAGGACGGGCGAGTAAGTACATGTACATGTAGGTTTTTTTTTAACTCAAAGTCAATTTAATTTAACAGCTTTTTGTAATTTGCCCATCCAAATCTAAGTCACTAAAACTTCACCGTGCCCTTGCAACAACCTTATTTGAAAGATAACTTTAGTGACCTTTTGCTAAGTCCCACTGCTTGATTGATTGGGGGTCGGTTCATGATGTACATGCACTTGCACACTCGCATTAAAGGGCAAATGGCCGTAGTTAAACTGCGATCAAACACTTTCATGACTACTCACAGTGCTGGTTCCCTGTGTACATTGTATGCCAGGCTGTTGATAACCAACAGTGTCACCAACCTCATTTTGAGGATTTTGCCTATGAAAATGTGTTGAGTTGGCTTGGCTGATCATCATTGACTGTCCTGTATTTGATGAGGGCCTTTTGAGCTGCGGTTAGCCATAGTTTTTGATCAGAGTTGATATTCTTTACTTCATGAGGTCACATTTTACGTCAAGTGCTTACACGCCCCTGTGCCCAACCCCCTGCAATGCTCATGTCTTTAACCCCTTGAGTTTCAAGCCTGTTTCGATTGCTTCAGAAATTTTCAGTCATAATGAAACTGTCTCAATAAAACCTTGTATAATCTAACTTCAGGCTGGATGCGTCAGCTGCAACACCAAGCGTCCTTGGTGGTTTTGAAAAAGAAACAAAGCCAGACAAGCACACCTGTAAGTTTCCAGCCAGTGCCAAGATCACCAAAAATCTTAAGTCCAAAGACAGCCCTGTTCTCTTACCCAGAACTAGTGATGCTGCCAGCCGAATCCTCCATTTTTTGTTCAGTCATACACTTATTTCATTCAGCCGTGTTGCTTGGTCATTGCCAATAAGCCTTTTGCGAGTTCAATCTGAACAAAATCTGGTACACTGAGTTATCTTATTCCACATAAACATTACAATTTGAATTCCCCAGACTAAAGACACTGTTGCTATACCTTGTGATTCAAGGCAAGCTTTTGCATAGTGACCACCATCTCTGGAATGGACTGGTTCCTTTGTGCCCTTCTCCATTGAGAACAGTGTATTGGTGCATGGCGTCTTTTATGAAACTAAGCAAAAGCTTGCCCCGAATCACGAGGTATAGCAACAGTGTCTTTAGAATGGAGAATTCAAATTAATATATTCATGTGAATTTACAGAGCTCATTGTACCAGATTTTATTCAAATATAGCTTGCAAAAGGCTTGTTGACTTTCTCAAATTGAAATGGTCCAATCTGACAAATATTTTATGAGAATTTAACCAGGCACAGATGTTTATTATAGCTTTTAACGGTCCCACTTCGTGCTGTAATATGTGGAAACCAAAAAAATTTTTGGAAATGCTTTATAATTTCCAAATTTATAAAGAAAATTCACACGTCCTGTTAGATCGATCCACTGCATTTGACTCTTGATTTTGAAATCATTATATCCCGGAGCAAATAGTTTTATCGGCCACAAGGTGTCTCCCCCTGCCAAAACACACCATTTCCAATCTGCACGGCACACGGTCGTCTCATTTTCCCCCATCAGGCATTCACAACTACACCTTGAACCCTCGTCTGTTTGCTGTGCCCTTGCACGGTACCCAGACCGGCGAGAGCCTGTGCGCCATCTGTAACGATCGTAGGCAGCCCAAGCAGCCTGGAGCCAGTTCACCGTCCTACATCAGGTGGGTGTGAGCTGCATGAGACGAAGCAGGCATGAAACCTCACGCAGGCAATCTATGTGTTTCCAAATGGCAAAACAGTGCATGAAATTGTACCAGAGTTTTAAATCGTTGAGCATATTCCAAATTATTTATTTGTCGATCGTCACATCTAGGGCTGGATGAATACACTTTCAAGTCACAATGCTCGTCACTTTTGTTCGTCCTGGCCTCCCTTGGTTGGACTGTGCTTGGTTTGTGGACTACTATCCCTTCCCCGTTTCCTCCCATCCCATAACCTCCCTTACACCTCCAACCCCACACCCTGACCCCACTTTCCCCACCCACGCCCCCTGCACCTCTTTCGTTCCCACTGCCCACCCTTCCGCCCTGTATCCCCACTCTTTCCCTGTTTATTGCTTTTGTTGATTGTTATCATATTGTAATGTTCTCTGTATTGTGCAATGGCCAAATAAATAATAATAATTGAAAAGTAGTCAGGCAAAACAGGATCAATCTCTTTCTGCCGTTACCAACTTTTTGATGGAAGGTCACGTGAGAACACAGTCTCGTGATTGAAATTTTATCCGCAGAAAAATCAGGGTTTAAGAAGAAAATGAAGATTTTGCTTTTGGGGCTTTTACCTTTTCATTAAATCAGGTACTTTGTTGGATCACATCTGATTTTGTTCCCGAAGGCATGTATCAAAAGTGGTCAAAAAATGGCATTTGCCCAACTGTCATTTCATACTTTGCGAATATTTATCAATATGCTGTTCATCGTAGTGATGCACTGTTATACTTATCATATCCCCCGCTAATCTGATCACCAGGCTGATTTCAGCAGCTGAAACCATTCGTGAAGCCTCTACCTTCTAAGCTATACTCCTGGGTGGAGTGAGGCAAGTTGGGGTAAAGTGACTTGCCCAAGGACACAGCCTTCAGCCAGGTGCTGGCTTCCATTCCCCCCCCTCGCGATCAGTAGTCACTAATCCCAACCACTGAGTCATGTGCCAACTTGATCTCTTCAATGTTATCTTCTCACAATATGCCTTTACAAATTGAGAAGCAGGGTCTTGCGCTGTGTGGTGCTCCTTTTGAGACTAAGTCAAGTTGAACGATGGAATGTATTTGATTTATGAAATTTAAAATTTTTCATGACGAAGGGAGCAAGTTAAGTACATGTGGTTCGTTTGCAGTTGCACAATGTGAAAATATCTCTTTTGTGAGTTTATGTGGTTATGAAAAGAACTGAAGATAATCAATATTTGGACTGTATGCTCTGTTCATCGTCAGGACTCCGGAGACTGGACTTCAACATTAAATGTTTCAATTCCACCGTCCATTTGATCGAATGATTTTGGCCTTGTTAGGCATGTCCATTCAGCTGCCTTTGAGGTCATTTGTAACCCTTTGAAAATTGCTTCAGAATGCAATTTTGTATTAATCAAATAAGTGACTTTTTTCTTTTGTTATGTCATGAATGTTCACCTCCACAAATACTCTATTTAAAAAAAAAATCAGAATATTTGATAATTGATCACCAATCTGAATATTGGAATGATGCGTAGAGCCTTGTTTCCTCCAGGGAGGCTGCCCAAGTGACATAGAATAATGCTAGTTCACACCTTCATCGTTTTCAGTTTGGTTTTCTTTTCTTCTCTCTCTCTGTGCTGCGTGCGATTTTGAAGGGTGAGCATTCCAAGATCAACCCTAGCCTCCCCCTATAAGATCCGCCCCCATCGGAGGAAAAGCTACGACCCAACAGACTCGGTGGGACTGTCACAGGTGAGCTTTCACTTAAGATGGGAGGCATTGCTGGTATGTCAGTGGTTGGATTTGAATAGAGGAAGATGTGGGTGTGACCACGTCCTAGGATCAAACACCCAACCCTATGATGGGAAGGCACAAGCGCTAATGGCTACGCCGCATGTCTCCAAAAAGTATAGTAAAGTCCATGAGAAAAATGGCCAGAAAGTTTAGAGGTAATTATTTGGAACTCTGTCTTTTTTCTGCTCGATTTGCAGCACTGCCTGGCTGGTTGGCAGAGCTCCAAACCTTCCATGCTGCCAGCGGCATCCAACATCGACTTGAAGGATTCAGTGGACAAGTTGGCTTCGGACGCACTGAATCTGATGGTGAGCTTTTGCCTCTAACTGTTCCCTTGGTCCTTCCATCTGCCTGTCTGAACCCTTCTCATTCTCTCATACTCTGAAAGGGTAGCACCTTAACTCTAAAAAAGCCGGATAATCCACCTTCTTGCCCCTGTCAACATTTCCTCCGATGTCGCGGTGCAATATTTTGCACGCCGAACCTTCGGAAGTTTTCGCTAGTCACGTGTTGCAGTCATCTTGACACCAATTTTGTGAATATTGGACCTACTTGTGCTGTTCTCATGAAATGCCTATTTTTCCGAGACAGGTCTGCTAAAAAATGTATACTTGTCCTTTTGACGCGTTCAGTGCATGCCGGCCGACAGACGCACGACCAAGAGTTCTGCTGTACATGCCACTTTGTTTGCATATTCGGTCAAATAACTGAATATGAATAAATGACCTCTCAAATGTTTACTTCAACAGTCTTACCCATCACAGGAACCCTCCTATCCCATCGAGAGATCAGCAAGACTCTCCAAGCACACCCAGGAGCTGCTGAATCGCTCCCACGCCCTGCGGCTGGACCTCCAGAAATTGGAACGGGTGGGGATGTCAGTGGCCCGACTCCCTCCTGAGCCAGATTCAGCCTCCCACCCCGTGCTTTGACAACAGTCCAGATATGTGATGGAAATCGCAAAGCCCACTTCAGCTTTAATGGCCTTAGAAAGAATCTTGTACAACATAACATCAGAAGGAACCTTCAACATTGTTCACCCACATAGTGCTGCTTTTTTTCTTATCAGGATACCAAACTGAGCGATGCATCAAAGCTCAGTTTACACTTTCCAAGACTAAATCTCAAAAACTAGTTCCGGTAACTTCTGACTCTTTCAGAAGCAAAAGCGTGTTTGCTTGAGCGTTATGCAGTTGGCCGTGTTGGGAAAACAGTGATGGTGTGTTGACGATACCAAGTATTTTTGCGACAAAAACTAGCGGCATGTTGATCGACTTGGTTGTCCTTGATCGATATATGTCACTGTTTGTATCTGACAAGAAACAAAAGCTTTGGTCAGTTCAGTCATAGCTATGGTAAAAGAAAAGCTGGTCTTTTTTGTTGTTTTTTTCAGATGGATGAGATATGTTTCTGGTCATCGTGTTGATGTCATATATTTCTCGATTTGGGCTTCAAAATTATACTGCCTGTTTACAGAGGTGAATTTTCAATTTGCTGTATATGACATGCTCCTGTTCTCCTAGAGCAAAAAGAAACCTTTTTGTGAACCAAACGGGTTGAGTTATAACTTCCTGAATGAAGACCGACACAGTTTAAGTAATTTCGGATTTGAAAGAACAAACATCTTTTGGACATGTTTTCATTGAGTGGCTGGCTTGAATAAGCCTTTTGTGAGTAAATTTGAATAAAATCTGGTACCCTGTGCTATCTTATTTCACATAAACATAACAATTTGAATTCCCCAGACTGAAGACACTGTTGCTTTACCTTGTGATTCAAGGCAAGCTTTTGCATAGCAATCACCATCTCTGGAATGGACTGGTTCCTTTATGCCCTTTTTATCTGTTGAAAACAGTGTATTGGTGCAAGGCGTCCTTTATGAAACTAAGCAAAAGCTTGCCTCGAATCACGAGGTATAACAACAGTGCCTTTAGTATGGAGAATTCAATTTATTATGTTCACATGAATTTGGAGAACTCGGTATACGAGATTTTATTCCAATGTTACTCGCAAATGGCTTATTCGGTAACAAAAAACAGTCTTGCTCCTCACCTTTTGCTGAATGTAAATAAAAATTAACCATTTAGGATGTTTAGATAATTCAGCCATTCAGTGTTGTGATCTAGACACCATTCATTATGTTTAGTTTGAGTACTAAACTTCAAAGTGGATATGGATTGCCTCCATTTGAATGATTTTCAAACAAAGTTGTAAATACTTGTTGAATGATTGGATATCTAGCATTCTGTTCAACATTTTTTGACGTGGTTACAATACCTTAACCCATCCTGTAAAAATTAAATAAATAAGGATAAATATCTTAATAAAAATATTTGAACAATTAAAATACCGACATGGCTTTTTTTAACCCTTCCAATTTTTATGTTTAAAAATATTGTGTGTTTTTGTTTAACCACTTGACGCCAGATGACATGTAAACACACACAGTTTTCCTTATTTGTCCCATGCAGGACCTGTTCACTCAGTTAAGAATTCTTTTTTCACTTCCACGGTTGACTTATGAATGCTTTGGGCTGTGTTTGGTCAAAGCACAATTGCAAAGTTGAAAAATTTCTAGGTAAAAAAACCTGCCCCCAGCAGCTTTTCCGGGTAAGAAATCCGACCTTCACTAGTTTAATGAAATAGAAAACTTGATGTCCTGATAGTACATTTTGCAGTGAAATGGACAAGATTTGGGGATTTTTTATGAAATAAATTTGTTTATCCATTGCTGTCATTTGGACACATACAAATATTTGAGGAAATTCTAATAAATTTTAGTAAGTTAGCCAAACACTTGCATTTTGATCTTAAGCCTGATTTTCTGTGCTCAGATTTATTAATTGAGAAAAGAAATCAAAGAATATGTGTGATGTTCTTGAATGAAATCAAATAGTTAGGGCAAACCTTTTCATTTTAGTTTCGATTTCAAAAATGAATATCAGAAAATTAAATTGCAAGGTTAAGCCCTTGCATTTTATTGAAAGATAAATATTAATATTTCAAAAACTTAAACAGCTCAAATCAGGAAGAAAATGAATTTTTAGGGACACTTTCAATGTAAAAATTTCAAGGTAACCTTGTAGTTCATTCTGGAGATACATGTACCTGATTATCCTGAAAAGTTCTTTAATAGAATTTAAAATACTCTTAAATACAACAGCAAATCTAACTTTTTGCACAGTTTAATTTAGAGTAACAAATATGAATATTTGGGTCACTCAAAAATAAAAAAAATTTATTAATTTGTATTTCAATTTGGAGAAGAAATAATAAATCTCTTAAGAAAATAAAAGGCAATGTAAAATCTTTGCCATTTAAACTTTGGGAAAATGAATTTCTTTGGGACTTTTTCAAAATGATATAATTTCAAGGTTAACTCCTAGTTTGAATCGGAGATCCTGTGAAAACTTTGAAAAAAAAAACAAAGCAGCTAGTTCCAAATGTATAGTAGTCTCATATATTTCTTACAGAGCTATCCAAAATATTTTCTCCCAAAATGGAAAGTGCAAGGGGTTAACCTTGCATTTTTATCTGATGAAAAGAGTGACATAAATATTCGTTTTTTCTCTTAAAATCAAAATTAAACTAGCTGCTTTGTTTTATTCCAAGACTTCACAGGATTTTCATTTTCCTCTACAATTAAACTACAAGGGGTTAACCCTGGAATTGCACATTACGGTTCCCACAAATTCATTTTCCCAAATTTAAACTGTAGGGTTAATATTGCCTCTTCTTTTAAAGAGTTTTAATATTCATTCCTTCTCCAACTTGAGATCACAAACGGATGAAAGTGTTTTATTTTCAGTTACCCAAATATTCATATTTGGTTTCAAAATAAAAATGTGCCTAAGGTTTGACTTGCCGTTTAAATTAAGTAAAAGACTTTTATGTTATTAAAAAACTTTGTGGGATACGCAAATTTTTCCAGAGTGAACTACAAAAAATACAATTAAGGGTTAACCTTGCAATTTTTCAATAATTAAAAGTGTGTGCACGGGATGTCAAGTGATGTCTGTGTGATGTACGGAACTCTTTTTGATAAATATACCTCAAGTATCGATCAGGTGTTGGCCATTGTGAGAGGGGACAGGCACTCCGCAAACAACACGTGGTTGCGGGGGCGCACGTGCGCATGTGTACCAATGTCATGTACATGTAGTCGCTGATGAGCTCACGGTGGTCGCTTTGATCCGTTTATTTTCGCGACTTCGTGTATCAAGAAATTAGTCTTTGAGGAATCGCTGGCACACCTCCGTTATGACATTGATGGAGTAAGTACAATGGATTTGCTTTTATTATTCCACACTTTACAGGAATTTAATTCATAGGCCTAGTTCTTAAGTTGAGAGTGATGAGACCGTGGAGAAAGGAAAGGACCATGTTGAGACTAATCCTACATGTAGGGCTAGGATCAACACTAGGGATGTACTCCACAAATCCAGGTAAAATCAGCATTGTTCGGGGCCCAATAATGTGTACCAACATCCCTGAGGCATCTGAAACACACGTTAAATTATTGTATGGTCCGTAATCTTTTACTTTCTTTTCAATTTTCTGTGGGTTACATTTTGAGTTATTCCCTCAAAACAAAATTACCCCCAAAAAGTGATTTTTCCAAAGTCTGCTTGCAGCAATTTTACAAGTGACAACCCTCAACTTTCTCGGGCACTTAGGACTATTTTTCCAACAGTATTTTTTAGCCATTCTGCTCTCAAATGTAAGCCCAAAGACCCAGGGAGTTGACTCTGGCAAAGATTTACACAATCTAACCATTTTGGGGGCCATACAATTCCCCTCCTTCTTTTTCAAAAGATACTGGGGCACTTTTAATTAGCATTAAAAGTGCCACAGTATCTTTTGAAAAAGGAGATTGCTTGAATTAGTGGACTGCACCACCTACGTACACCTAAGCCCACTGGCTACAGTATGTGCATGGCCCATTTCTGTGAAAATGACATGACATGCATGAATAACTTTAGTAGGCCTTATTTTTAATTTCTGTATGCCCACTAAGATTTTGCACACATCTTACAAATTGTTTATCCCTCAAGTCGTTGGGTCTGATGTGCTCCCCCTACATACTTGAAGCTGTAATACTAAATAACCAGGTACTAAATCCCTTATGAATATTAATTAGGGCCTAGTTGTTAAAACAAAAGAAAACCTTAAAACGAGAATAACTCTGGAGTCCTTCAATTTTTTCCAAAATTCAAATATGCACACTGCAAAGCATGCCAAAGTGAAGTTGGGCATGTTGGGTTTTATGGAATCATAGACCTGGAGAAGAAAAAGCAACCCTCCAGGTCTATGATCAGATAGTGGGATGATAAGCCCAACAAGCTCAACTTCACTTTGGCATGCTGTGCGCATTTGAATTTTTGAAATGATAATTGACGCGACAGCATCAGGATGATGTAGATCAGTCAAGTAATAGTCCGAGCAACCGTAGAGCAAGGACAGAGAGAGAGAAACTTAGACTCTACAAATTGCCTTTTTAAACATTTGGATATATCACCATGCACGATATGAGGCAAATGAACTCTACACCTGTGCTGTGTATCACTGCTACTTGCTACAAAACTGTTCACTGTTTTTTGTGTGTGTGACATTAAAAGATACAGCACAAGACCGATCAGGGAACAAGACCAGCAGCACTAAACATCGAGCAAGCTGGCTGCAGAAGAGTAGCAGGACAAATGCTACTCCATCTGTGCACAGACCCACTGCTCGCTGCTACACAGGGCCGGACTGGTCGAAAAAGGAAGGGGCTGGGGTAGAGCAGCGGGACAAATGCTACTCCATCTGTGCACAAACCCACTGCTCGCTGCTACACAGGGCCGGACTGGTCGAAAAAGGAAGGGGCTGGGGTAGAGCAGCGGGACAAATGCTACTCCATCTGTGCACAAACCCACTGCTTGCTGCTACACAGGGCCGGACTGGTCCAAAAAGGAAGGGGCTGGGGTAGAGCAGCAGGACAAATGCTACTCCATCTGTGCACAAACCCACTGCTCGCTGCTACACAGGGCCGGACTGGTCAGAAAAGGAAGGGGCTGGGGCAGAGCAGCGGGACAAATGCTACTCCATCTGTGCACAAACCCACTGCTCGCTGCTACACAGGGCCGGACTGGTCAGAAAAGGAAGGGGCTGGGGTAGAGCAGCGGGACAAATGCTACTCCATCTGTGCACAAACCCACTGCTCGCTGCTACACAGGGCCGGACTGGTCAGAAAAGGAAGGGGCTGGGGTAGAGCAGCAGGACAAATGCTACTCCATCTGTGCACAAACCCACTGCTCGCTGCTACACAGGGCCGGACTGGTCAAAAAAGGAAGGGGCTGGGGTAGAGCAGCAGGACAAATGCTACTCCATCTGTGCACAAACCCACTGCTTGCTGCTACACAGGGCCGGACTGGTCGAAAAAGGAAGGGGCTGGGGTAGAGTAGCAGGACAAATGCTACTCCATCTGTGCACAAACCCACTGCTCGCTGCTACACAGGGCCGGACTGGTCAGAAAAGGAAGGGGCTGGGGTAGAGCAGCAGGACAAAGGCTACTCCATCTGTGCACAAACCCACTGCTTGCTGCTACACAGGGCCAGACTGGTCAGAAAAGGAAGGGGCTGGGGTAGAGCAGCAGGACAAAGGCTACTCCATCTGTGCACAAACCCACTGCTTGCTGCTACACAGGGCCGGACTGGTCAGAAAAGGAAGGGGCTGGGGTAGAGCAGCAGGACAAATGCTACTCCATCTGTGCACAAACCCACTGCTTGCTGCTACACAGGGCCGGACTGGTCAGAAAAGGAAGGGGCTGGGGTAGAGCAGCGGGACAAATGCTACTCCATCTGTGCACAAACCCACTGCTCGCTGCTACACAGGGCCGGACTGGTCAGAAAAGGAAGGGGCTGGGGTAGAGTAGCAGGACAAATGCTACTCCATCTGTGCACAAACCCACTGCTCGCTGCTACACAGGGCCGGACTGGTCAGAAAAGGAAGGGGCTGGGGTAGAGCAGCAGGACAAATGCTACTCCATCTGTGCACAAACCCACTGCTCGCTGCTACACAGGGCCGGACTGGTCAGAAAAGGAAGGGGCTGGGGTAGAGCAGCAGGACAAATGCTACTCCATCTGTGCACAAACCCACTGCTTGCTGCTACACAGGGCCGGACTGGTCAGAAAAGGAAGGGGCTGGGGTAGAGCAGCAGGACAAATGCTACTCCATCTGTGCACAAACCCACTGCTTGCTGCTACACAGGGCTGGACTGGTCAGAAAAGGAAGGGGCTGGGGTAGAGCAGCAGGACAAATGCTACTCCATCTGTGCACAAACCCACTGCTTGCTGCTACACAGGGCTGGACTGGTCAGAAAAGGAAGGGGCTGGGGTAGAGCAGCAGGACAAATGCTACTCCATCTGTGCACAAACCCACTGCTTGCTGCTACACAGGGCTGGACTGGTCAGAAAAGGAAGGGGCTGGGGTAGAGCAGCAGGACAAATGCTACTCCATCTGTGCACAAACCCACTGCTTGCTGCTACACAGGGCTGGACTGGTCAGAAAAGGAAGGGGCTGGGGTAGAGCAGCAGGACAAATGCTACTCCATCTGTGCACAAACCCACTGCTTGCTGCTACACAGGGCTGGACTGGTCAGAAAAGGAAGGGGCTGGGGTAGAGCAGCAGGACAAATGCTACTCCATCTGTGCACAAACCCACTGCTTGCTGCTACACAGGGCCGGACTGGTCAGAAAAGGAAGGGGCTGGGGTAGAGTAGCAGGACAAATGCTACTCCATCTGTGCACAAACCCACTGCTCGCTGCTACACAGGGCTGGACTGGTCAGAAAAGGAAGGGGCTGGGGTAGAGCAGCAGGACAAATGCTACTCCATCTGTGCACAAACCCACTGCTTGCTGCTACACAGGGCCGGACTGGTCAAAAAAGGAAGGGGCTGGGGTAGAGCAGCGGGACAAATGCTACTCCATCTGTGCACTAACCCACTGCTTGCTGCTACACAGGGCCGGACTGGTCAGAAAAGGAAGGGGCTGGGGTAGAGCAGCAGGACAAATGCTACTCCATCTGTGCACAAACCCACTGCTTGCTGCTACACAGGGCCGGACTGGTCAGAAAAGGAAGGGGCTGGGGTAGAGTAGCAGGACAAATGCTACTCCATCTGTGCACAAACCCACTGCTCGCTGCTACACAGGGCCGGACTGGTCAGAAAAGGAAGGGGCTGGGGTAGAGCAGCGGGACAAATGCTACTCCATCTGTGCACAAACCCACTGCTTGCTGCTACACAGGGCCGGACTGGTCAGAAAAGGAAGGGGCTGGGGTAGAGCAGCGGGACAAATGCTACTCCATCTGTGCACAAACCCACTGCTTGCTGCTACACAGGGCCGGACTGGTCAAAAAAGGAAGGGGCTGGGGTAGAGCAGCAGGACAAATGCTACTCCATCTGTGCACAAACCCACTGCTCGCTGCTACACAGGGCCGGACTGGTCAAAAAAGGAAGGGGCTGGGGTAGAGTAGCAGGACAAATGCTACTCCATCTGTGCACAAACCCACTGCTCGCTGCTACACAGGGCCGGACTGGTCAAAAAAGGAAGGGGCTGGGGTAGAGCAGCGGGACAAATGCTACTCCATCTGTGCACAAACCCACTGCTTGCTGCTACACAGGGCCGGACTGGTCAGAAAAGGAAGGGGCTGGGGTAGAGCAGCAGGACAAATGCTACTCCATCTGTGCACAAACCCACTGCTTGCTGCTACACAGGGCCGGACTGGTCAAAAAAGGAAGGGGCTGGGGTAGAGCAGCGGGACAAATGCCAGGTGAATGTACCAGACATGTACCGTGGCTGCCTACATTAATGTTGAGGCTGGCTAGCGTCATGGTGCGAGTGGACTGACCCATGTAATCTCCAAAAGAAGAGGCAGGTTACGTCATAAGTAGCTCAGGTAAGAGTCCTGTGTTTCATATCATCGCTGACTTTCTGCAAGGATGAATCCGGGAAAATGAGAGGGGCCAATCAGGGTCATGACCAAAGAAGGAGCACAAATTGTTTTCATTTGAAAAAATGAAAGGATCTTATTGGTCTATTTAATTTCCCCTCATTTGAAAAGTGGAAATGTAGCCTAACCCCTCGAATAAACTTTAAAAATTAAAAAGAATTGGGCCCCAAGAATCAAGTTTGTGCCCCCTCTCCAAAAAAAATTGCTCTTGCCTAGCTGAATCCACCCTTGGGTGCTTGTGGCTAGCAGCAACCCTAACCTAGGGATGGTTGTGTGCATTGTGTCAACCAAATAAAGATGATAGGGATGAGGTTAAACCCTTGTAACCAGGGCAAGCTAGTTGAATGCATGCACTATACTGGAATTATTCACATTGCCCTGGCCTAAAGTTCATTTTCCTTCATGGTTCATTGCTGTTTCATGACAAATTACCATTGATCAATGGTCCATATTTCCGGAGACATGGTCAACATGTTCTAGGAGTAATTTTGGTTTCATAGTTTTAATAGTAAAACTCATGAAATGAAGCGTCTAATTGTAGACGTAAATACCTTTAGACTGACACAGCAGTTAAGGAAAAGGCTGCATCCGAATCTATTGTCTAGAGCTAGGTCTAGGTCTTCACTCCATTGGAAATGTGCAGCGAAGCGTAGACAATAGACCTAGCCGTAGCTCTGGAAGCCCGTTTCGGACACGGCCTACGTCTCCACTTTTAATAACCATGAGCAAGTGGCTGCCTTGTTCCTTGGGGTTTCATGATTTGCTCTGCAGCACTGCTCTACTCAAAGAAGATGGATTGGGGGCAACTGTGGCAATTGTCCATCAAACATTAGTTGGCCCTGTTGGTCATTTATAAAAGTTCTAACCAGTTCAATTTTTCTTCCTCATAATATTGCCCATTATTACAAGCCATTAGTAGGAGCCAAGGTGCACTTTATGTGAAATTCAGATAAATTCCTGACATCCCTGTTGTTCAGTGAATATTTTGAAAAGCAAATTTAACAATATTTCCTCAAGTTATATCTGATAGAGCACTGAGAACTGTGTTTCCGAAACATTTCAAAAATAAAGTCTAAAATTTAAAATCACATACATTATGGGGATTTTTTCAGGCCTTTGAAGGTGAGCAATGAATATGGACAAAATTTAAAGTGTTCAGAGCTCTTATTTAAAGGAGGATCTACCTTAATTTTGACAAATATTGAACCAAAACAAAAAAGGGACCATGTTGTAAACACTGGTCAGTATTTTCAGTCAACATCCAAAATTTCTGATTTGTATCCAACTCAACAGACATGTGTACACTGTTGAAATATTTCTGCCCACACTTTCGGGATCAATCGTTGATTTCTGTAGGAGCTGTTGGTCCATAGATGTTTTAGGTTAGTGGTCTTCCCTGATTGACATTACAGTATTACTGTAAAACAGCGCCCTCACTTGTTAGGAAAAGGGAAAGACAATACTTTAACATCAAATGAATCAGCCAAACTGACTCTTAAACAGTTAATATTGTTTGATTCACTAAACCCTAAAGGGGTGTCTGGAAAAATATTTTTAACAAAGAGTACTAATCACAAATGCTTTCAGAAGTCATGGGTCGGAAGTGTCTAAGGAATCCTTTTGCCATAGTTCATTTTCTGACATGAAAATGGATGAAAAGCAATAGACACTAACAGTTTGTTACAAAGTAAAAGGAGCGTACAAGAACCCTATAATTTTTGAAGAAATGTCTCAATTTCTGCTGCAATTTATTTCCCTTTGTGATCAATTTCTTCCCTAGACCTCCTCATATGAAAGCTGTGGGTATGCCCCAGGAGAAGCAGACCATGATGCTGATGAGAAGAGCGCCCTCGCTTCCTTCAAAGTGGAGAGAAGGAAGATGGAGGACACGCTCCTATGGGACTTCACAAAGATGATTCATGAGAATGTCAAGGAGAGGAAGGAACTCAGATAGATGCCAGTCCTCGCATCCATCACTGAGGAGGAACAGTTTCCAAGATTGTATGAGGGATCATCAGAATCTTAGGCATTGATTCACAAAAAGGCAAGGAAAGGACTCAGTCTTCTCAGAGATGCAGTTCCTTGCTTCCACCTTAGTGATGGAACAAGTCTATCTGCATTTGTACACTACTCAAAGGATCAAAGGATCATACGTAGTGATTAACCCTAACCCTACATAACACTACAAATTACTACTTGTAGTAAAATGTAGTAATCAGCGCTGCCGCTTGTAAGAGGACATGACCGCATTGTTCAGTGAAGCCATAAGATACAATAGATAAGACAATGTACCATACAGTGCTGTGGCACTATGAATGCATGGCTTTATTGTTCTCTGTATGAGTAACAATGGAAGCAACCTAGCCAGAAGTAGTAATCTGTAGCGCTAGGTCCTTCAGGCTCAGGCTATTACTTAGTATTTTGTAGTACTTTGTAGTGTAAGCCAAACAATATGCTTGGCGGTTAGGGTTAATAATTTAACCAAATGGTATTCACATCGCAAAAAATGAGCGTCATTTAATTCGGCTTTTCCTGGCATCAAAACAAGAAACTTCCGTGACAGAGTACTGAAGTCTCATGATACTGAAAAAAACATTGGTCAGCACCTTGCCTGGGCCCTTTACCACCCTGAAAATGATGTATAAATGTGGCGGTTTATCCAATTAATGCGAGGGCGCTGTTACTGAGTTAGAATGATATTGCGGTAATATGAGGGCGCTGTTTATGATTTAGAATACCTGAGCAATACACATCGCCCAATGCTTTTTGACCGTTGCAGCTAATTGGGCTCTGAAACACGACTAACCAATTGCATTGTCTCACATTCTATGGTGCTCAACCAAGCATGAACATGAGCTTCAGTGTACGATATGTAAAGTCAATGAGGTACACACCTGGCTGAAATTTTTCTAAGACAAATGTCTGATCCTTTCAATTTTTCGAGTAATGTATATTGGTATACAGTACAATGCTGCTATAATGAACAGGGCAGGGTCCATTCACAACGCCTGGTGTAGCATAGCGCCCCAACTATTGCAATTTCATTGGTACTGTTCCAATTGTCATATTTTCATAGGCCTAAAAATAAGAATGTTCCGGTTTCCATAAAAAGTCCTGGCAAAAGAGGGCGCTATTTGCAGAAAAAAGAGGGTGCTATTTCCGGTGTTGAAAGTCAGTTTTACACATACATACGTAGTTGTTCTTGTTCGTGTAAAACAGATCATCTTGTTCAGCTGCTTGTTTTGCTATGGGCTCACAACATGGCCGTTCCAATGTCAGAGTTTATTGAAATCTTAATATTTGAGTCACTATCATCAGTCCCAAACTTTTTCCTTTAATTTAAAGCAAACTTGTGATATTCAGTAAAAGTGCGCAGAAAATTTGGGAGCCAAGAGGCACGTTCCGTATACCGAATTGTTCAGTACAGTGGCCATGTACTGTACTTACATCCAACTTATTCATGATTTAAGAGGTACTCTGTAAATTGAATAGACAGTTGTTCAGGTTGCTTTCAAAGAAAGACTGTTGTTTGCCTTTAATTTGTTTCTTTTCATTGTAACGCATTGACTCATATTAATGCACATTTAAAAACATTCATGTTTACATTTAAAAGTTATCAAGCTGCAAATAATTACCATTTGGAGAGACTCTAGACACTTTGATACTACTTCTTTTGAGGACTAAAAGCTTGTAACTATTGCATGCTTTTAAAAATTGAATGACGTTTCCATTCAGGCAGCCAAAATACCAGCACTGTTCAGTCAACCCAGTGGCTGTTCTGAACCTCATTTTAACAAGTTTGCCCCCGCGAACAGAGATATTGACAAATGGGAAGAACCACCGACATAGGGCTGGATAGCTCACAGTTGGTAGAGTGTTCCAGAGGTCGCAGGTTCAAATCCCACTCCAGTCAATTTCTTTGTTCATCTTAATAAGTTTTTCCTTGGACAAATTCTATATGCATTTTGTGTTTTCCAAGTTGTGCATCCACATTGCCAAAGCATTAGAAAAAGTCTTTCATTTAAAATTATCACAAATCTGCAAGTTGCAAATTGTTGTTGGCTCAGTGCTGAAAGGCCATTTCTGCAAAAATGTAATTTTTGAAACTCTCAAAGGGCCTTAATTAATCCAAAAAATATCCGATTTTAACAGGGTTTTTTCTATATTTTAGTCATAAAACTAGTTTTTTGCAGTAACATGTTTAAATTTTAACCAATTCTTTTTCCCAAATTAATGTCTAATTTTTCACTAAACACTTTTTAGTGCATTCCAAGGACCTTTTAGCATTGCCATGAAGTTTGTTTCATTTGAAAATATTACCTTGCAAAAATGCTTTGTGTGTATGTCAATCACCATTTATTGCTATAACCAGTTAAGTTCTATTTGCAAGTGAAATAAACGCTCATTTATTTAAAACTAGCCCAACTTGTTTGTACATGTATATCTATTTGTAAAACTGAAGTACTTTTTGCCTTAACCCTCCTCCTAATCTGGACCATGTTATATTGCCAGAGTTTAAGGTACACCTGTTTCCATCTTGAGATTTTACATTACAGCCTCATCCTACATGAAAGCCCTGCCAGTCTTAACATCTTCCAAGCTCCTTATATAGAGTTCCCTCTTGGAGCCTTGCAGTCTGAAGCTTACAAGGGCTAAAATAAACCCATAGCAATATGGAACATTAAGAACCTATGTCCTTCAACCCCATTGGATCCTCAAAGTTCTAATACTGATAGTCCCAAGCCCTCAGCCATCCACTCTACCCTTCCTATCAGCTCTCAGACTTCTAGCCCCAAGGACTTCTGCCCTTGCCCATCTCCAGTACACAGTTTGGCTGAAAAATATTCTAAGTCCAAACAATGGAAGGTTTAACATTTAGAAACGAACACATTTATTCAAGAAAGTGCCGTGGCATAGCGGTTAAGGACACTAACTGCAATGCACAAGGACCTGGGTTCAATTCCAGGTGGGCATGCACAATTTTGTTAAAAAACTTAGTAAAAAAAAAAAAAAAAAAAAAAAAACCTCCTTTTCCGGGGACCCCAGGTTTTGAACCAGGGTCCCCTGGCCTGGAAGCAAGCAAGCTAACCACCAGGCCACAGGCCTCTTTAAGATATTTATTTCGGAACTTATATTTAAAGGTTAGGATTGCGCAATTTCAAAAAAGGTCAGAGAGCACACCACATTTGCATGTATTTAAATAACAATAAACCAATTTCAATTAGTTAAAAGACAGAGAATGCACAAAATATTCAGAGCTTGCATGTATTTATGACCCCCATAATACCTCTGAAACTGTTTTTCAGAGAGGAGAAAACATTGCGTGGACGTGTGCAAGTCCACACAATGCCATCACACCCTACAGAGGTCCACACTATGTAGGCCACACCTGCACAGCACGGCATGTCAGCGGGCACTCCTATCCATATGATGCATGATATGATGCAAAGGTGCATACCCCCCATGAAGCACCCATGAAGCCAGACAGACAGGAGACATGGCGTCACCGGTGAAGCTTCTAAGTTCTTAGTTTTTGACCAAGGTACCTCTGCTCCTCAGTCCGGCAAAAAATCTCCATGCCACTCGTCAGGAAGGTGGTCAAACCTCAGCGAGTAAACTAGATTGGCCACCACTTAATTTGCATAACCCTAGAAACTTACAATAACTGAAATTCCTTTCAAACAATTGACAACCACAGCAATATAAATTTGGAATTAAAGTAGATTTTGGGTTGCTCAATTTAAAAAAGGAAGCTTAACCCCCTTGCTGTTCAACGTTGAAGAAAAAAAATATCTCAGGAACTCTTGGTAAAATTAAACAGGAAAGCTTACCTCTGAGACTTTCATTTGTAAAGAATATAACAAATTCTTTGCTGCAGCCGTTCAATTTTGAAAAACCTGAATACCTGGGGAGCTCAAATAAAATAAAATGTCAGTGTTGTGAAAAGTGAAGATTGGGGAACTCTATAAATGAAATCAACTAATTTTAGAAAACGGAAAAGATGACAACTGGTCACAACCACCGTTTCATTTTCATTACGAAAATTTTATTTGCATACATTTTCCAATTGCAGTTAGCTCAGGAGGAAAACTCTACAGAGAGGTGGAACTAGCTTCCAACGCAGTACATTACAAAATGCCTGAAGAGCACTTCCCTCATGCAAGGGACCCGCGCGTTGACAAAAATACAAACCTATAAAACAAAACAAACTGAAATAACCCCCAAAACCAATCAATATTATTATTTCAATACTCACATTTCTGGATATGACATGCGGAAAGAGAATGGATTCAACTCAGCTGAGCAAAATACCTACAAATACATTAACTCTCATATCATAGTTTAATTTTGCTAAACTCATCGTCAATGGTATGTGGCATTGAGGTACAATTTGTAGTCTAATCACAGTTACTGTAAAGATTTTCAAGACGTATCTTCTTAGATTTTGACCAAGGTGCCAAGACACAAATTGATCTCGACGATCAAATGCAATGGACTGTGGCATTACAAAAATGGCACCGCAGAAAAGTTCAGGGCAAATTTGGGATGTCATCGATCCTCAACACAAGCTTTGCTTTTTTTTTTTACATGCACTCCTGTTGGGAATTCCACACAGGACATTATTCAAGTACTGAGATCGCAATAGTACTGCTCACAACAGCTGAGACACAGCAAATTACAACAGCAATAATGGATCCATTGTGCACTTAGTAATGGTGAGAATTTTCAACCATTTAAGAATCTAAACGAGACGGGTGTCAGGTGAATTTCGGGGGACAAACCAAAAAGTAACGTAACTATATTAAGGTTCTGTCTCTCTTCATTTTTCCCACTATCAGGTCACACTACGCATAAAGGTTGGGAATCAATTATTTTCAAACTGGCTTTCCCCTAAAAATTGTGACCACTCACTCTTCTGAAAGACAGAAAGTTACAATGATGTACTGGAATTAAACAAAAAAGTATTAACAGAGTATATCTCTGGATTCGAGTGGCCTTCATACACCAATAGATGGCGCTCTTCACAGACAATTAGTTAACATACAACTGAAAAACATACACAAATTTGCTACCGAACACCTTTTTTTTTTTTAAACGCTGGTGGGCAAATTTACAGCTATTCTTTTGTTTCAAATCACAAGCAGCGAGACGTTTCTACCTTCCCCCTTCCTGTTTCTGGAATGCACTTCTGCCGATATTTACATCACAAAACATGCTCTCAATAATTTTCAATTTGTTTTTCTTTTTTTCTTTGCCAACAAATATTTAGGCACATAATAAATACGTCAACAAAGGTTAAATCTCCAACACACCAATGTTAATCTGAGCAGTAATGTTTATATCCCATTAACAACCAGAAAAATCCAACAGCTTAACAAAGACCTCAAAAGTCAGCAGATCTCATGACGTAATTACAGAGCTTTTGTTTTAGTGAAAAACACAAGTGGTTAATATATTATGTACAAATCTTAATTCTTTACAGAAACCATTGTACAGTTCATCTGATGCAACTGAGTAACACGTTACAATTAATACAAACTTCCAACCCCTTTGAACCTGTCATTTATGTCAGCAATGATCCCACGATACAACCCAATTACATCTCCAAGCTCGGACGATACACAAGCGTGGACAAACATACTCTAAAAATGCCAGACACGGGCAGAGTAAAACAGGTGGTAGGACTTCACACAAGCATATCGAATTAGTTGCTAAGCGGTTTGGCCAAACATGACGAGAACTTGTCTTTCAACACCCTGCAGTCGCCCATGACTTACAGAAACAACTCGGCATGTTATGAAACAATTCAGACAGGTCAGAGGATAGTCAGTTTTCTTTGAAAACCAGTCAACTCAAAACATTTTCTAAAATCTAACTCTAGGTTAGGCTAGCAGAGAAGCAGTTGTTAAACTGAGTTAATTATTTATCAAGAGGTTTAACAACAAAAAAGACTGAATTTAGGATGAATAAATCAAGGCTAATTATAACCACTTGTTGAAAAGTACGGTGTATTCAGTTATGTACAAAATATACTCCACTTTTGGAGGGACTTTGGTCGGGCAACTTAACTTAAAAATAAAGTTCATGAGAAGAGCTTATTTTTAAAAAAACGGAATCAGTTAGGCTTGTAGAGATTAAAAACGAAAGGAGTAAAAAATTATCTAAGAGTCTAGCTGTAAAAATTGGATCTTATTTCAATTTTCTTTTCATTTCAAATCAAGAAGACATGGCATACTTCAAAGTCTAACAAATTACTTTTTTTCAAAAATGCAAAAACAATTATTGGCACAGTGCCAATTACTGCAAAACAAAGTACTGTTCAGAGTAGAATCAAGGACTTAAAAAAAACCTTTTTTTCACTTTTGGAGCTCACATTTTTTTCCTGCAATCATCTCCAACTTGTTTTTTTTTTCCCCCTCCAGACAAACCTCAATGAAAATTGAACCAGTTGCATTATGTGCTTGAAATCACGGAAAAAACTCAAACACCAAAAAGACCACACATCCCATAATCTGGTCTTGAGGTTATGGTAGTATTTAACTGCTTGGCAAAAAAAAAATCAAGATGGTTATAAAGACAAAACTTTTTTGTCGGTACAAAACACGATTGTCTCAATAGATGAAATCACACACGTTCTGATTATATATCTTGTGAGGGTTACATAAACATGTACAATATGACAGAACGCACCAATTATGAAAGCGGACCCAAATTTACTGAAAAACTTGAGATTCAAAACTGATAATTTTTCTATGCAACTTAACTGTTCTCCCACCACCAATGAAATTAAACAATAAAATGATATAATTTGATTGTCTATGTTACAGAATGATTGTCTGCTAGTACTTTCAAATCAGATATTTCTTTTTTGATGATTTTTTTGGGCAATTTTACTTTTTTTTTAATTCTTTCTTTTTTTTCTTCTTTTTTTATAAAATAGCAATGGGCAGAGACAAGTCCTGGGGAAAATATGAAGTGACCACCTCCTCAAATACACTGATTTGCCAAAAAAAGACCTGACGTTTTCTCACTTCAGCTAAATTTGCTGGATACAGGGGCAGTTCGGAGGAACATTACCCCATCAACCTATCACCTGGATTTGTAATTTCCGTCATTAAAAAACAAGACGGCGGTAAACATTTTCCCATTTCTGGCTGTAACAAATGTTTTCAAAGTGCATACACTTCCTTACATACCCTGGACACAGTGCCTCAAACTTTTATTTACATGAGCAATACTTAAAAATGCTAACAGAACTAAAATTGAAAACGAATTATACATTCTTGTCGTTCAGCTGAGTTTTTTCTTCCTTTTATAAGTTAAACGATTCCCAAAAAATATTTATCTCCAGTCATCACAAAATGGCGTTTCTTCAGTGAACATGGAACTTTACTCAGTCACTTGTGACATTTTCAAGATTCAAAAAAATATGTTTTTGTCATTACCGTTTGTGGCTTTACCCCTTCTCTCTTTTTGACACAGAAGAAAATAAGTTTTTGTGATTCAGCAATTTCTGTTTTTTAATTTTGTTGTTTTTTACAGATATACAGCCAAACTCAATGTGACATTTGGCAATAGTTTTCATCCAGGTGTTAACTAGCATGCACTTTAATTTCAAAACATGCTGACGGCCAGAAACAATTGTGGCCTGTGTATCAGTGACGCTACTTACACCGCCAACACTTTGACAGGGTTCAGAAGGATAGCAGCCATCAGTCTAGAACCTTGACTCGTCACAAGAAGGCGGGTATTTTTGGGTGCAAAGACTGCTACACTACTCGGGCAATGTATAAGCTAACACTAGGCCTGTGACTGTCTCACTCCTTCTGTGCATGCAAAAGCACCACAGTTGACGGGCGCGCACCAACCTCCTGGTCACTGGCCAGTGGACTGGCCACTTGTCACAGTTCCGGCCGGTAACTTGGTGGCTAATTTCCACGCAAGATTTCGCCTGCTGCAGCAGGCACTCTGCAAGTCTGTCTGTGAGGAACAACTGTGGCTCAGCCGTTTCTAGGGTTTGATGGATCAAGCGGCTGAGGCTGTCTGGGTATCATGCTGGCCAGTAAAGTGGCTGGTAAGTTGGCCTCAAGACTCAAAAAGAAGTTTTGGAGATGCGCAGCTGTTTGTAGGGAGCGTTGAACGTTGGTGATTCTGAGCTGACGGTCTCAATCCCGCCAGCCAGGGTCATCTAGTCTGTTTTCTGATAGTCTGACCGGGAAGAAGGCTGGACTGTGGATTGTTGCAGTCATTAAGGCCAATATCAACGTTGTAGGCTACTGAGGTAGCCAGCTGTCTTGTCAGATTGGCTTCAAGCCATGCAGTCTGCCATCACCATTAACACAAGACTTTCTGGTGGGGCCAGCTCGCCAGTAGGTTGTACCGTCTACCGATGATTCACTGAAACCCCAATCAGTGGGAAACTGTCCTCGGCATAGCCTGTAGGTCACAGGTTCAACAGCAGAGCTGTTGCATATCCAGGTACTGGTCACAACCCACTGAGCAAAGGCCATGGGCCACTTGTCACCGGCCACTGGCCAGGTTGGCCTCAAGCAGTGTCTGTTCACTGAATAATTTTTCTGTCCTGGAGCAAGTCACTCACTGAATGGCCACCGGATAAGTAACATCTCTCACACAGTTTGTTACACTGCAAAGATTCCTTGTGACGTCTTGTGTTCTCATTGAAAGCTACGTGGTTGAACTTCAGACGTTATATCTAGCTTGGACATCCTTGCCGTAGTGAAAATTTTGCAATGTACATAGATGAGGGCTCCTTTTGTTAGGTACCTGTCTTTTTAAATTACAGCGAGCCGTGACATTATTCAACAGTTTTTTTCCAAAGTTTACAAAAACAAGCTTACAGCCTCAACCCATTTTTGGCAGCCAGAAAAAAAAATACAAGGCTGCAAATGACACTAGTCTCTCACACCGGCAGAAAAAACCTAAAGATATCTACAAAGGTGGCTTCGTCTCTCCTCCAGACTCTATACTAGCGTCTCCTCCGACTGCTCCAGGTGGGAGCGGATGGCCTGGATGCTCTTCATGATTTTCTTCTGGTGGCCAACCAGGTTGACGCCCAGGCGGGGCAGGTCGCCCTGGGAGATGCGGGCGATGTCCTCCAGCCGCACGTAGCCAGCCTGGGAGAAGGTGTCCTTGTAGCGGCCCATCTTGATGCTCTCCAGCCAGTCCGTGACAGAGCGGAGCTGGCTGACATCAGTGGCGCTGTTGTTTATCTGGTTGACCCTGGGTGAGCAACGACAAAAAGCCCCAAATAACAAAGTGTGCGCTGTTAGTGAATCTCTCCTATTACTGCAATGCAACTGACGGTATGGCTTCAGGTCTTACCACGGTACACAAATTGTGGTAATACCACAAACAGCAATCGATGGACACTTGACAGTCATGTTGGCCGTACACTGATTGCTCATGCGTACTGAACAGCTTTTGTGCACATTCAGTCGAAATTTAGTCCCATGCTATAAACAACAGTACCCAGGCCATTACCGCGCCAAGGTGCTAATATCCTATGGATGGGAAAGTCGAGACGAAGTTGTTGGGGACAGGTACTTGGTCCAGTATTTCCCTACCACATCACCATTTCAACACGTCTGCTATCCCCACAACCACGGTACACGTACGTGGATCCACGCGATCCTGAACAGGTTATTAAAAACCAGCTGATTTTTAACAGGTCCTTACTTCCTTATCGAAGCATGAGAACATTACAACATATTTGTAAGCTATGACACTTTCAAAGCGCAATGTCAAAATCTGTATTTCCACTAAGCAGCTCCACTCTTTTGTGTTATAAACAACTAAAACACCACAGACATATTAGTTGTTTTCCAAATTTTTCAACGCCACTTTCATTAATATTTAGATACCTCGGGTTCATTCTCCAGATCTGTGATCACACTGACTTTATAAACCTGATCGATATACACAAGATGCATCTCTTTACATGAAATGAGCGTCCACTTACTCGGCCTTGGCCAACGGCCGCAGGGCATGGGGGTTCCTGGTCAGGCGGTCCAGGGTGGAGACGATGGTGGAGAAGGTGGGGCGATGGTTGCGGTCCTTCTGCCAACAGTCCAGCATGAGCTGGTGAAGCGCCTCGGGACAGTCCATGGGGGGAGGCAGACGGTAGCCCTTGTCAACGGCACGGATCACCTGAAGGGGGAGGGGTGGTTTCCACATCAATTTATTAACAGTACAGGGGGGGGGCCCTAATCTTCCTCACTTGCAGCCTCAAGGCTCAAGGGTGGTTCCATAACAAATTTTGGTGGAGGGGGTAGCAGACTTGTTTTTAGGGGGAGGGGAGCTCAAAATTTGGAAACACTCTCACGTAACAGTCATCCACCCTTGGCAAGACTGAACTCTGAAAGACGCAGCTGTGACATTGTCAAGCCAGAGGCATGTATAAAGAAGCAACAGGCACCTGCTTCATAGCAGCCCACGTTTGACCACGGAGATGTTGATTTGTGCAACGGGAGAAAAAGTAAAGAACCCCAAGAAAAAAACAAAACCCCTCTTGGTGCAAGAGAGCATCCGTGAACAACTCCACTCACATGCGTGTGGGGCTTAGGCCTGGGCTAAAACGTTGAGAGGGTCTGCAATGAAGACACTAAAAACCTGTCCGCATTTGGAATGCGGCCGGAAAAATTCCCTTCCTTAATTCCAAGACTTTATTCGGACTCTCTAAACAGGCCCGCAGTGTTGCTGGGACAAAACGCAACCTACAGGCCAAGCCCTGATACACATTGCTGCTAACGCTGGGCTTGTGGGCTGGCTCAACCATACATATCAAGAGAGAAATGAATCTAATCTAGGAGAGCCAATCCTTTCAATCAGAATGGGCTGAACACGTCTGTTCTAATCATCTTCAGCTCTCTTCTTATCCTGTCTTTGTTTACAATAGTCATAAATTTACTTTTTGATCAGACTAATATCGACCACTACTTTATATTTATTTTTTTCTACTTTTAATTTCTTAAACTCATATATTTTTCTGTTACTGCTAGGCACCTTTGAAAAACAGTGATTCACTGTAAGGGTTTACGAGGGTAAATGAAAAATAAATAAAAAATAAGGTAGACTTACATCTTGGTTGGGCCAATTCCAGTAGGGTCGCTCTCCGTAGGACATGATCTCCCACATGACCACACCGTAGCTCCAGACGTCGCTGGCCGAGGTGAACTTCTTGAAAGCGATGGCTTCCGGGGCCGTCCATCGGATGGGGATCTTACCTCCCTGGAAAAGGATGCAAGACAAAAAAAAAAAAAACAGAATCTTGAAGTACACCTCGTCCTCGCTCAAAAACGTCAATCCATGCAAACGAGATTGGCCCCCTCAACCTACTGGCCACAAGCTGATTTGCTTGCAGTGAACATGCTGTTCCTGTGATGCCGTGCCCTATGTTTTCAAATGGCCTTGCCTTACTTGAAGATATAAACTTTCACACTGGCTCACTTCTCAGAGCTGTTTTCACCCTTCGAGCAAAAAGGACTTGAAAGATCTCGCTGGTGGAGAAGTACATTATACCAGGCACGAAATGGGACAGAGGGGTACCCCCCCAAGTCCAATCCCTATACACACTCCAGCCTATTGTTACTTAACACATCCCCCCTAGATGTCTGAAAAGAATTCCTGAGATACCTGAATAACAATGACCAACACAAAGGCGGGGGGGGTTCTCTCTGTCCAATAGTTTTCTTCATACGAAGCACAATGTTCAAAAAACAATGCAATTCAAGTCCCAAGTGATTCAAATGAACTGCAGCAAAAGCATTCCATTGCCATTGTTCAACCTGTTACTTCTAGCCAGTCTTGTGAACGGACTTGTGACAGTCATGTGTCTGGTCTTGTGTTGGATCTTGTGACTGGTCTTACAACTGGTATTGAGACTGGTCTTACAACTGGTCTTGCGACTGGTCTTGTGACTGGTCTTACAACTGGTCTTGTGACTGGTATTGAGACTGGTCTTACAACTGGTCTTGTGACTGGTATTGAGACTGGTCTTGAGTTTGGTATTGTGACTGGCCTTGCATCTGGTCTTGTGACTGGTATTGAGACTGGTCTTGAGTTTGGTCTTGTGACTGGCCTTGCATCTGGTCTTGAGGTGGTATCGACTTCAAGTCTGCATAAACACAACACCTAACAGCAGAAGAGTTTGGACACATAGGTCTCTGGTGTGGGACCAGATCGGACGTCCCACCTCATCCAGCATACCTTGGTTTCGTAGGCGCCTTCATGCTTCCTCCGCGAGAGGCCGAAGTCGGCCACCTTGCAGACCAGCGTGCTACTGACCAGGATGTTTCGGGCAGCCAGGTCACGGTGGACAAAGTTCATCTCCGAGAGGTAGCGCATGCCCGAGGCGATGCCGCGCATCATGCTGATCAGCTGGGGCACGGAGAATTTGCCGTCGTTCTCCTGGGGAAGACAAAGTAACCACGGCAAATTACTTCTTGCACTTTTTCAACAACTTTATTGACCCAAAACAGTGACACTGCTTTGTTTACGAGTGCGCTTTCCTATGGGGACTAGTTGGATAGTATCCCTCCTCAAGGGACCACATAGAGGCAAACACTGCAAGGTGTCATTATAATGTGAAAGGTCTACTCTCTTGACTTGAAAGTTAGAAAAGTTACCTTTGAATAATAGGAGCAAGGTTAATCAGGAATTACCAAATTAGACAAGTGGCAAAAGTCAGTGACTTTGTAAGTCCTAAGGAAGGTTTCTTTCTCGACACTTTTTACATTGAGTCTGATTACAAACTGAACAGTTCTAACCCGGAGGCTTCCTGAAAAAGTCTAAAAGAAACCTCTCTGACTGCTCCGTTAATGAATTACAAAAATATCACTGCTATGGCATTTTGTCCTCTTAAATTCACTGTCTGCGAGTGGAAACGGTCAAAATGAAGCGGGGAGAAATGAGGCCAATCTGGATGGGCCCACCTTCAGGAAGGTGTCCAGGGAGCGGTTCTCCATGTACTCGGTGACGATCATGGCCGGCCGGGTGCGGGTCACCACCCCCAGCAGCTCGATGACGTTGGGGTCGTCAAACTGGCCCATGATGGAGGCCTCCGACAGGAAGTCAGCCCGGTCCTTGTCCGAGGCGCCCGTCTTGAGGGTCTTGACAGCCACCTTGCGGGTGGACTTGTCTGGCATCAGCATCAGGCCTGAGCAGACATCGCCGAATTCGCCTGGAGGGAGGAGAAGGTTGCGACGATGTTAGGGGAGAAAAAAATCATCGACCTAAAGTCAAATCTCACTTTATGGGTTGACACCTTGTTTACCTTTTCCAAGGATCTACTTCTGAATTGTCTTTTTCAAGAGTACGGACCACTGAAACCAAAGTTCAAAGTGTTGACAATAAGCTCTGTACAGAGTGCCTAAGATTGGAAACCACATTGTTTTTTTAAACTGCAAGTTGTTCCGAGCAGTCAAACCATCATCGATGAAACCCACAAAAATCGTCTCTTGCCCCTTTTTCTGAAGGGGCATTTGATGAGCATTTTCCATTCCACGATATAAATTTCTTGTAAATACGAGCAGACAACCTAGTGCACAGGATCTGAACAGCATGCGCGCGTGACATGTTGAAACATGTTTCTAGCACGTCCATTTGGCATTGTGTACAAGGAAAACACAACTTGCTTTCCGACAACGCACGTGATTCTCAACAAGGTTGCCCACTGGGCTGTAAGTGTGCGTCAATGTGTTATTTGCTCTCTCCAACTCACTGGAGTGCAACTCATGAGAGTTTCCTCATGTCCTTAGCATGTACGAAGTCAGTAGGTATGACTCAATAAATGTGAAGTTCTGCAAATCCTGATGCATCTTCGGTGTGCGACAGCTCAGAAGCTGACCGCAGCAGAACAGGTTCGTGGTGTTGGCTCGTTCATCTTGAGCTCTCTCCGCGTACAGCAACGCCCTGCAAAGCCGCGAGCATCGCCCCCAGCAACGGACATGCCGGCTTCTCGAGGATGGACCAACTACTTGAGGTCAGCTCAATGTGTATTTCGGGTGCTGGCACGGCCTGGCAAGGCCGCTTTGCGTCAACTCACCTCCGCCAATGACGTCCAAAATGCGGATGCAGCTCGCGTCGATCTCTGTTGCGAACTCCCGCACAGCTTGGACAGGATCCTCGTAGGTAAAGGGGTCAATGTAGGTACGGACCTTGCCAACGTGGGGCAGGATCACAGCTACAGGCAGAAAAAAAACATGCGACTTTCAAAATCTAAATCAAGATGTTTATACAGGTGTATCTTCCTATTTCTGTAAAGCTGTAACAATGAACATGCTCCAAAATATTGCACGCAAGTAAAATTCATTTTTTCAAATTTGAAATTGGCTTTCAATCTTACAGAAAGTTGTTCTAGAATCTCCGTAGTATAAAAAGGCCAAGAAAACATCAGCAACATTTGTTTTTTTTTATTGATAGGAAAAAAAAAAAAGAATTTCCCTTGTCCCTGTGGGCAACTTGTGACAACAAGACTCGAGATGAAAGAAAAACCTGCACTTTTGAATAAAAGAAAAGGCCCCGCAAGCGGAGAAAATGTCACGAGAGTAAAGAGTCAAATCAAGTCAGCATCCATCGTATTTGTCCTTCAGCATTTCTAGAGTTCTCCCCACACTCGACATCCCCCCCCCCACCCCATATGAAAAATCTTGAACAGGACAACAGAACAAGACGTGCCCCTTGGGGGTGTCCCACACGAGCTTCAAAAGACTGTTGAGCGCATTTAGGATTCCCTAGCCTTTGTCAACCCGAGAGACTGCAGTACACGAGAGAGGGAGAGAGATCACATTGTTTCTCACTCTCTCTACAAATTTCAGAAGTGCAGAAGAAAGAATTGAACGCCACATATCTGTCGGGCCAAAAACTGAAAAAAATAATGCAAACACCGGGGAGATTCTGAGAGGTCGACCCGTCACAGAACAACTGACGTTGCTCACATCCCTAATCCTACTCTGTAACTCCCCCAAGCAAATGACACAGATCGGATCGACAAGCGCTCCATCTGGACAATAGCAGAAACGGATCGCAGGTGGTGCGCCTTTTGTCCGGCGGAGTCACTGTCTTGACAGTCCCACAATGCTATCACCGTTTTTCTCTTTTCTTCGTTCATTTCTGCTGCCGAAGGCAAGTGATCCTGCCAATTCAATGCAGAACAAATTTGGAATTCCCCCCCCCCCGTTATCAGGCTTGCATTTGGCAAATTTTATTCTCCCGCCGAGTCCGATGGGCAACTCTCGATGCAAAACGCTGCCTTCATCTTCGATTATTGGTTCACATTAATCATTCCAAAGCCTTGAAGGACAAAAAAGCCACCCTTCCGAAATCTCTCATTTCAACTAATTAATCGAGCAAACCAAATTCTTTTCCCCCCTGCGAGCACAGTTATTTTGAGGATTATTATCATTCTACAGAGAATTCGACTCAGCATTTCCACATGAAGTCACTGATGCGAGATCAATGTGAAATCCATCGGTGTGATCTTCTCTCTTTTCCTCCCTCTGAGCATTAGCATAAGATGCACAACTGTAGATTTACAACAATCATTACCTTCTCCATTAGGGCCATTCGAATAAATCATGCCGTTGGCTATAGGTGGAACCTCCTTTTTCCTGTTTGGAGGAATGAGAATTTTCACAATTCAATTTCAATTCTATAATACAATTTCTCTGAACACTGTTCAATATTTCAGCTTAAAAAAAAAGGAATAACAGCACACAGCCAGTTATTTTGATGAATTCCGTTCACCAAGTACACACTCACATAAAATTGCAAAGCCTACTTTTTGGCACACTAAGCTCGAGGGAGACCAGTGTTACTTGTGTTATCAGCATTTAGCACAGAATGACGTTAATTTCTGTCACACCATTTCAAGACTCTCTCAAATGCATTAAACGTTTGGCTTATTAAGTGGCTTTTGCGACGCAAGAAAGCCCAATTTTGAGGGGGGGTTAGCTTTTGAAAGAATTAGCCACGACTGCAATGGAGTTAGGCTGGTAAAAAAAAAAGAAAAGCATTAAGTTGGAATTATATTTGAAAGGGAACCGCAGGGGAAATGTTAATGAAGGCTTGCATCAAAGGCAGTCGAGAATATGTAAATCGACACAGAATCTTTGGCAAAACAGAACAGAACAGGTTGATACTCCGCAGGTAGGATTTCGCCGCTAGTAATCTTGACCAATTGCAGCTGTTATTTTAAGCCAACAAAGTTTAAACGTGTGTTCAGCAAACTAACAGGTTTGGAAGTCGGCTATTTCCCAACCGAATGAACATTTGCCATCACAACGTAGGTGCGAATCATTCCAGTTCCAGATTGTTAGAGATTGAGTCTGGAGTCACTGTACTTAGGTTCAGTTTCTTCTAGCTCTATCTCGGTACCAGACATCAACGGCCATTCAAGTCATGAAAGACACAGGGAGCGGTCAAGATAGTGTTGCCAGGGGGGGCGCTCTTCCTTTGATACACCGCACCTGGTTGGCCTGCAGTTGTGTGTGTGGGGGGGGGTTTAACTGAAGCCAAGCAACACGGAACTCTAGGCTTTCAAGACGTCCTTAAACCAACCGGAACAATTCCGGAGCGGTTCCCCCGCATCTTTAATTTGAGCAAGGCACTGCCATCCCCTGAAATGGTGTGTGTGTGCGCAGGACTCGCTTCACGACCTCGGGAAGGGAAAAAAATTCTTTGGAGAGCTGGAATATGCATCACGTTTCTTAAGGTCAAGACTGTTCCCTCTGACAGCAAGGAGGACATCACAGGTATTAACAATAAATATTTCACTGTAACAAACATTTCTGTAGTCATGTGAATATGTTTAAAACACTACTTTAAAACTTCTCAAAATAGATAATTCAAATCAACCGGCAGTTCAAATTTAAACTAACAGTAAGGCAACTGACAGAATTTTCATGAAGAACACACTTTTAAAGCAAGCGGTGTTTTATGCAGTTTTCTGTATCACTTTCTACTGAACAGATCTGCATTTCTGTTTTTTTTAGAAAGATTTCTTTTTCAACATGTTCAAAGAAAATCTGTGTGCTCCTGATGAAATTCCCATCCTACCAACTGGGAACAACATAACCAAAAAACAGCCGCAGGAACAAAAAAATCAAATAAATGGCTCATCAAAGCATGCTAGGCAGAACTGAATGAGATTACCAATGAATATGCATGATGTATGCAAATTTTATGCATAAATTTGAATGAAATGACTGCTGTACACAAATGCAAAGTAAAATGGTGAAAAGCTCAACAAAAATGCCCCTAGATAAAAACAAATGAACAGAAGTTAACAACTGTAAGGAAAAACAAGCAAACCCAGTATAATGACCAATGAAAAGCTGAATGCTGGATGATGTCATAGCAACAATTCCCATGACAACTGACAAAAACGTGTGAAGAGGTGCAAGTGCGGATTACATTTGGAAATCTATTCCCTTTTGGAGTCTTTTTCTACAACAATGTCAAAAGCAATGTTAAGTTGAATATTTCATCGGCGAACAATTCCCCCCCAAAAAATTAAAAATCAGGCAGCGCCTTTCATTATAACCAAAGATTTTTCACCTAGGCGATGAAAGCGAGGCATTTATTTGTCAGTTTTTTTAAAAATTCATAATATTGCAAAACAAATGATGACAAAACTATTTCCAAGAAGAGGGGACAGAGTTTACAAATTGCAACATATGATCACCTACAAGACAGATTTTAAATCTATGTAGTTAATATTTTAAATGAAAGGCAGGTAGAAAAATCAGAAAACGCAAAAAAAAAAAAGATCGGGCAACTCGACCACAAATAACACAGAGAGAGAAATCAGATTTACCCATTGTTAGGACAGGACGCAATCTTTAGATAAAGCTGGTTAGCCTTGCGCCTGTTACCATGACGATGACGTCCACAATTTTTTTCCAGGTCGGTGCCCGTTTTTATCATTAGAGTCGGTTGGTGAGTTGGTTAAAGGAAAAAGAGAATGGGAAAAGGGGAACCAGAAGTGAGTGAGAAGATGAGAAGTGAGTAATGAGCACTGAGATACGGGGGAGGTGAGTTATGAGCATGAGGCATGACAAGGGAGAGGAATACGGATTAACCATGTGAGATGACAATGTGTTGACTTTTTATCATAGACTCCTTAGGAAAATTTGTTCAAACTATCACTTTGTCTGAATGGCTATAAAAGACAACAGGCTGATAAATGGCCGAATAATTACATAATTTTTTCTGTCTGTTAACAGAGCAGTCCTGTCGACAAACACTGATAAATTAATGCCAACAAGGAAGTTTCATCCACTCAGAAGCTTGTTTGGAGAATGTCTTTATTAAAAAACCAAACAGAAGTTGTCCACGAAAGAAGCGAAAGGTTCCCAAGGATAAAATGTCAACACACTGAGCAAAATTGTCTGATCTCGGCAAGAGGTCAAAAGGTCGCAGGGCAGGGTCACATACTGGCTTGACACGCAGGCAGGAGAGGGGGCAGCAGACATGCTGAACACAGATTCAGCCAGAAAAAAAAAATACCAATTACAACAACAGAGGCGAGTGCCACTTGCAAGACAAGAGAGACAAGGAAAAAAAAAAGAATTTCTTTTAAGTTTCGGCGGTTGAAGTCGTCATAATATGAAAAGGGAGATCATTAACCAAACTATAAAGCAACAGATGTGATCACCCAGAGCTTAAGGAATGAGGTTGAAAATATTCCGATGATGACAGCCACTGGACCAATGAAAGTTCTGAAAACAGTTTGTGATCTGATCACCAAATCAAAGTAATTCTTTTCGGCACATTCATTTCAAACCCCCCCCACCTTCACCCAAATTTGCTTATTCAATTCTGTAACGAATATCCTTTAATTTATCAAGATTTTGATGCTTTAGTAGAACACAGAGCATTTTAGGAAAGCAGTAACTTAAGAAAGAATGACTTTTCAAAAAGGTTACTTACACTAAGTTCTTTCAATTCACGTGAACATAGCATTCTGAAATCTCCATACTGAAGACAATATTGACATGCTACCCTTCGTGATTCGGGGCAAGCTTTGTGTCTTTGTGCGTGTGTGTCTTGCACCAATACACTGCTCTCAATGGATAAGCAGGGCACAAAGGAACCAGTCCATTCCGGAGATGGTGGTCGCTATGCAAAAGCCTGTCCCGAATCACGAGGTATATCAACCGTGTCTTAAGTCTGCTGAATTCAAATCATTATGTTTATGTGCAGTCAGAAAACTCAGTGTACCAGATTTTATTCAAATTTAACTTGTAAAAGGCTTATTCTCAACGTGTTATTTTATGAGAAAATGCTCTCCATTCAGACAAGATTTTCCCTTCTGTATTGTTTGCTGTCCCTCAAAAAGTGAATGCCTCAGAGAATTACTTGATATCTAATGATGATGCAAACAATTCTGAATGAAATGAGTAAAATGCCCTAAAATCTGCAGCTTGACTTCCCTGATATTCTGAATGGACTCTTCCAATATTCATCAAGCTTCATGTAGAATGGGCTAGACCATTCTATAACAGGTAGGGTGTTAACTGAATAAAACTGTTCAAATGTCAGTGAAGCGAAAGAATGCTCATGAACAATTTTTTTGTTTTCTAGTTTTAGTAGTTGGAAGAGGCCCAGTTTGTCACACTGAAAACCGTTTTTAATGGCAAGCTTTAACCATTAAGCCATTAAGAGTTTGTTATCATTACATACAAGATTACCTAATGGAACTGTACTTAATGTCCGCCATATCTCGCCGAAGGTTGTACATGAAACGCCTGAGCAAGGACAAAAGGAATATATACATGCAAGAAGGGGAAAAAAAGAGATCAAAAGAATCACACAGTTCAAACGTAAAAGAGGCACATCGGAGACCAAGGGGGAAAAACTAATCACAGGATGCCCTGAGAAATGTTTTGCATTACTTGAATAGTTTCTCAAATGTACACTGACTGAACAGTGACAAGGGAAAATCGCCTTTGGATGAACTTAAAAAAAAAAAAAAAAGCTGGTTCAAAGAAACCGACACTGCTTTGAATAAATCATATCTCAACTCAGGATGACGAGCTTTTATTGGGAGAGCTTCTTTGGAGAGGGGAAAAAATGGGGGGGGGTCACGGCTCTTTATGGATGCATGGGGAGAAGGTCATGAGGGTGGGGATAGGGGGTCATCTATTGTTAGTAAAGAGGAAAATGTGTCAGTCATGTGGTGGGGAGGTGGGGAAAGAGGATCAGAACTCTTCAGGATGGACAATAGAGGGCGCTGTTTTGGTTTTTTGGACGGAAAAAATACCACAGAAATGAAAGTCTCTCATTCCTCGATGGCATCCATCCATTTCTTTCAAGGGTGAACAGCGCCCTCAACAGTCACCGATGCCCACTTTGTCTGTGTGGGCACAGTACATGACACACGATAAAGAGGAGCATGCCCTGGTCTAAAGGGAAAAAGGGGTGTGGCTGTGGGTGGGGTTATTTCATTAGAAACACGATGGGTCAAAAAAGGTGGCCATATTTTTCGCAAGCCTTCTCGCTCAAATTCAACACTTTTGGGAAAGATGTCTCAAGCGGGAGTAATTCATCCGCTCCAATGAAACTCACGATGCTAGAGGAAAATGCTGACAAGGGTTTGGCTGTGCAAACTTCACGTGTACCCACAGACTGTCAACTGCCTCAGTTTTCCACCCTGATTTTGACAAAAGACTTTGTTGACACAAAGCATATGACCACCTTTTACGACATTTCAAAAAATGTAAGAGAAGTAACGCTTTAGAGGACCATAATTATGTCAATTATCTGAATGTCCACGAAAAATAACTGACAATCTGGTACAACGAATTGGTGACAAATTGTCATTTTTCAGAGACTCTGCATCACTGCCACAACAATGACCATGAACACAACACCATCAAAAAGATCAGTTCTCCTCTCGATATCAGTTAAAAAACAAATCACTACAAGAAGTTATCACACCATTCTAGACAACACAAAACACAAAACAAACAAATTTGGAAGGAACAAAATTTCCTCTGTTGTCCAAACCCCACAACTAAATTTTTAAAAAGACTGGTTATTAGGAGGGGTCCTGGTCTGCACTGTACAACATTTGAGATTCAAACTTTTTTTAAAAAGGCACTATTTCAGATTTCCAATATCCATAATTTAGCACGAGGGCATCTATTTAGCAGGACCCAGGTTTGCAATCCGGTGATCCAACTTTCAGCGGCGAGTCCAACCTCTCACCAAAAAAAAAAAGTCTTCTTGCAAGTTCAACCAAGTCGAACGGTCGTCATGCCTGGCGCACACTAATGAAGCAATCACACAGTCGGATGAGTCCACCACCTTGATCGTTCACCCGCCTTGCACTTTTGAAACCTTTAACTCAATCTCGGTTTCTGACTAAACCACACAGACAAAAGATCACTCAACCAACTGAACTTGGATCGCAAAAGACCCAACCCAAATTTCCCAACACACTTACAGAATAAAGAGTCTTTAACTCCATATCTGGAAATGTACAATACCATTTAACAACTGGTTACATGTAACAACCATTCTTGCATCCACAACACAGAAGGACAGTTACATTATGAGCCAAGCCGGCAATTGGTTACTTGTACCTTCTCCAGCAAATCAGCAGGAATATGACGATGGCCACTAGAACCATGATGATAAAGAAGGCTGCCACAGCTCCGGCAATGATGGCCGTGTTGTACATCTGACTCTTTGGCCCACCTGTACGTGCCAAAGCCAAAAAAAACAATAATAAGCCGACTCAACTCTGTACATGCGTTCGAGAACAGCTGCAAACCAAGTGCAAGTGCCGGGGTTTTTTTTTGTTAACAATGTGCACGCACAATGCAGTCCTGCTCAGATCGCCCTAGTCAAACCATTGTGTAAAAACCTATCGTCGATCACATTTTGCCCTTGGCAGCCACACTCACAGCATTCACAACCAGTGACATTGCATTCAATCTTATTTCATGAGAACGGTTCCCTCCGTACTGATGACCGAAATTGGCCATTAACACCCGGCACTGCAACCATGCCCCAGGGCCCGGTTCCGAACGGTTGACTAGATAGTCCAAACCGTCCATCATTCGGGCAACGTTAAACAAACTAAGTTATTCTGTGAAGTCGTCATTCGAACATGCCCTGTGCTATAAATATACCAAATATGGAGACTAGAATTACAGGGCATTACTGTGCGGGTCCACACTCACAGGCGGATCATGCAATAGAACTGACTACCCCCGCTAAAGTCACGTGACCTACAGTGGATATCAAATCAACAAACATGGCATCCTTCCAAAGCAAAGTGCACTTCACTTTTGGTATAGCACTCATCACATCAGTTGTGTGCGTACCGTACCGAACCGACTGCCGCGTTAATTTTTGGTAAATGATGCGCGTGCCAAGGTTTCGACCGCATCTGTACGCAAACGTGCGCGCATCAACTGCACTTACAAGCACTGGCCCTTTCACTACTTGGCAGAATCTGAATGCACGCGCCCTTTAAGTTTAACAAGCAGATGACACGACAGTTACCTACCGCCTGTGGTTGTTTGAATCGGTGTGCTGTACTCTCCTACGCCATCTTTAGTGGTAGCAGCGATCTAATGGGAGGGGAACACAGAAAACAGAAATTGCCTTAGTTCTGGGTTAATTTTCCTCAACGATAAGGAAAAGTATGTACACACAAAGTCCACAGTTTATTTGCTTCCTCCGACACCAACTTCGTTTCCCGTCTATTGTCTATTTTTCTCTTGCTGTGTTCAAAACAAACAGCTCAAAAATAGTATGACCCGCTCTGTGAAAATGAGTCATAAGTCGCCAGAGTTAGTTGTTGAGTTTTCATTTGTACCGGAAAGAGCAAACTGAGTTGTTTGTTTTGATGTATCACTCAGTTTGGCATCCTGACGAAAGTGATTTACACTATGCACAATTATTCTAAAGGACTTTTTGCTCCAAAGTGGCTCTGGCGACTTAAGACTCACTTTCACACAGTGGGTCACAATTATTAGCATCATATTTATGGTATAACAAGGATTCCTCAAATAACGTCACAACCTGCAGACTGCCACCTGCATCAGCATTTGGATTTCAATTTTTTTGTGACGTGGACTGGCTCCACGGTATTTTGAAGATATCTGATACATTTACAGGCTGCACACACACACTGGATGGTGTTGAACGTACGTTTGTAAGTTTTTTTGAAAAGACGGCATATCAGGAAAGAGATCTATTGATAGAAGACATGCCGTTTTGACATTGTCGCACGTGTGTTGTGCTTGCACATGCTTGTCCCGTCATTTGGAATTTATTTCACCTTAGGTCATCAAGTATGCGCATCATTTAAAAATGCCTGTGCTCAGGATGGCTTCAAAGCTACTCCAAGCGGAGAATGGGCAGCATTCTAGCAGTCGATCACAGCTCAATGTTTTCGCGAGAAAGGGAGAGAGAGGCACGGGAAAAAAAAAACATGTCCACTCACAGCAAAGACGTAGTCCTTGCCGGCCTCCAGGCCCATGATGACGGTGCTCTGCACCTCGCCAGCCACCGCCTTCTGGTAGTGGTACTTGCTCTGGTCCACCGTCTCCACCGTGGTCCGGTACCGCACCTGGTAGGTCAAGATCTGGCCGTTGGGGAACATAGGGGGCCGCCAGGTCAGCGCCACAGAGGTCTCGCTGGAGGCCTCCTTGTCCACGGCGACTGCGCGGACTGCCGAGGGAACTGGAGGGAAGGAGGGAAGACTGAAGTTAGGTCTGGGGCTTATGAGTGGAGGTTTTTCGCTATTTGTTAAGCCTTTCTGGATTAAAAAAAAAAAAAGCTGAGGATTTCTCAAGAGTGGCCCAGGCACTGTAGCTCTCAAGCCTGAAGAAACCTGCAGAGAGGGGACAGTGAGAAGCAGCACAAGTTCAGAGGTGGGAGGGAAACCCCAGAGTATTCTGGGTAAAACCTGCAGCATCCGGTAAGGTCGGAAAACCTAACCCACATCACGCATTATTCACGAATATGTAAACATTAGTTATGAGTAAATGTAAACATTATTTTATCATTATTTACTAATGATTACATTTATGAATACAATCGCTAAATTTTGTAAATTTTTTTATTAAAAAAACCCACACTTTCTGGATGACTAGCACTATTTTCAAACAACACAAATCTCTTAAAACTCTTTATCTTTTCAACTGAATAGGCATACTAATGTCTGCCTTCAGCAGCAACATATCAAAGAGAACGCTGTTTCACATTTGAGACATTTCATTTCACAACAGTTGGACATTAATAGGGATGGGTTTTGTCGAGACTGAGCAGCAGCCCCAGTTAACTTTTTTATAAATGAATGTTGGCGGTAGTTGCCAGCATTTTATGAGCCAATCAAAAATATCATGTCAGCCTAAACCGATCTGTGGGTGGCTACAAAAAGCCTCGGGGTGTTCTAAAGAGTGGGACTTTCTCTTTAGTAAAAACAGGAGCCCTTTCTGTGTGTGGCCAGCCAGCTGGTGATTGGGAAAAGTTTTTTATGCTTCCTGGCTATAATCACTTTGGCTTTAATGGCAAAAATGTTTGGGGAAATCGAGGCTGCGGAGGACACGCCATGTGGCCAAATCTCCTCTTGTGTTTCACTCTTGCTTTGCTCTTGTTTTCTGAAACATAAACTCCTTAAGAATCGTCCAAGACGTTTGGACAAACCCTTTTACTCTGGCAACTTGCAAGTGACTGATTTTTCTTCTCTCTTGAAATCTATTCTCAAGCAAAGGCACACGACAACTGCATGCCCCTTCTATAAGTTTGGTTAACCATCTTAACAAGGTTTTTCAACTTCAGGGGAACGTCAGCGGAATGATGAATGATACCGATTACTCTGATGCAACCATCTAAAATTGGAAAATGACAGAGTTTGTTATTAACCCCCTAAATTTCACAGGGGCAAAAAAAAAAACCCCAGACCTACTGAAATATGTTAGCAGTGCACCGTGTATTATGAGACTTGTGATAATATGTGGTCTACAAGGGCCAGGTTTTCTTCCATGTAATTTCTTTCTTCTTTTTTTGGCCAAGGCCCAACTTGTTTACATTCGCCCATGGAGAATGTTATGGTGGGCCATTGGGACCGGTTTAATGAGCAGGGAACCAACCTTTGAGGCGAGTCGGGTGGAGCTGACTTGGCAGGGACAAATAAATAACAGCCCCGAATTATTACCAGTCATGAAATCCAACAAGCCCTGACATGAAATTGTCGGTAACGGCCTTCTTGTTTTTCTTTTTCTTTTAGGGCCGGCGATAAATACAGCAAGGACCTTTGCAATTGAATTTTGGATTGTTTTCTGATTTGTGGGCTCTCTGGAAATTCCAAGAGTCCTACTTGACCCTTTGGGGAGAGTCATTTTGCTAAAAGGGCAAATTCTTGAAAAAAAAAGACGGAAAGATTTCATTTGAAATCAAAAACATTCATTACAAAATGGTTCCCTTTCTTTTCGACCACCCACAAAGTCTGAACTCAGCTAAAATGTGCTACACGGAGGGGTACGTTATGCATGTAGCCAAGTTCTGAAATTGAGAACATATTAGAGACTGAATACAAATGGACCGGAATAAAGTTCAGTTGCATAGCCAAAGGGGAGGGGGTGCAGATTGGGCAAGGGGCTGCACAGACTGGTGCTGTCGCAGTTTTTACTGCATAAACGAACTTAACGTGGACGAAAATCCTAAAATGCTAGCTATGGGTACCTATGGGTGCACGAACATCCCTGAGACAGCTGTGGAAAATCTTTTCTGTCTCACTTTATAAGGAACACACCCCTGTTGAATCTACCTTGAAAAGCTCCCCATCATCCGAACGCACTTATTGATTCAAGGCAAGGAACGGGTGGGCCCGTTTCGACTGAAACAAGTGGCATATTAACATTTTGCCAACCTGCGGTGGGTATAATCAGATATACCCAGAACGGCGCTCCAGTGCAAACAACCGTTCCCTTCGCCTCAACAAGAGACGGGATACGAAAAAGGGGGGGAGACCTTTGCCTCTACGCAGCAATTTATTTGATATTAGGAAGGAGTCCAGCACGGACGAAGAAACAGAATTAGACTTCAATTTTAGTCGGGCCGAGGCCTTCAGCGTTTGGCAGGGTAACAAGATTATGCTTTTCTCCTCAACCTACCGAGGGTCAAAATTGTGTTGCTGTGCCAGCAATGTGTTGCACGTGCTTCCTTGTTCAAAGGGGGGGGGCAGGTTTTTAACACAGAAAAAAAAAATTGGTGCATTTTCTGACTCCAAGGCTGTGATAACATTTAGCGGATGCATTGCGCCCTTTGTTGCATGAAGGTTTTTTTCCCGTTTTTTTTTTTTTAGGCAAAGAATGGGGAATTTGATTATTTTTGGAGAAAATTTATTTTTGCAGCTTTGGGGGGTTTCTGTTTGAGGTGAAACCGTCGAGCGGACTTACATGACATGTCCCTGAGGGTCAAATTTAAATTGTTCCAACAAGCAGCAAACGGCTCTACAATCACGACAATTCAAGGCCTACCCATCCAATTTTGTGAGCTGCGTCAGTTTGACTACATCCGAAATGGTTTACATGCTGGCAAACACGGTAGAGAGCAATGTTGAAATTTACAGGTATCTGTAAATACTCCAAAATTTCTTAGCAAAAGGGAAACTTTCATAGCGCATAAACAGAGTTCACAGCGCAGCATTTGCCCAATTTGAAATCTGCACCCAGTCGATCAGGTGAGAGATAATTTCAGTTGGGGAAAATGAGCAGCAGTCTCACTTAAAAAGAGGAGAAAACTATCACGTGGACTCTCAATGCGCGCTGCGAGAGAACAAAAATAATAAATTGTCAGAAATTTTGGACTCCTTCACTCTTGGAAACATGAAAGCCTTGCAAAGAAATGAAGCCACGAGTGGACAATTTCAAGGTGAAACTGTCAGAGAAGGATCTCAAGCAAGACTGTGTACATCGTGTGCCGGCAATTAATGGACGGCATATTAAAAATAAACGATGGTGTCTGAATGCCCCCGCACTGCTCGAAACCGGGCGCAGGAGTGAATTTGTGAGATCAAGTCAGGTGTGACGCACGCAAAAGAATAGCAGACAGGGAATTTTCGTCGACCAGTCAGGGGGGGAAATGTTTGTTTTGCACGATCGGGCCGGCTCATCCAAGATGCTAGCAACGGCGCCAGTGGAGTGACCGGGGCCCGGTCTGCCGTATCCAGGTGACACTTGAGCTTGCCAGTGGATTTCATGCCCGGAATTTGACGAGCTTAACAGCTTGGACGAGGAAGTCTGACCTCGGCACATCAAGTTGCCACTTATCTGCTGAAACTTTCTCACCCCTTTTGGAATTACAAGAAGTTTCAATGTCTGGGGCTTGCAGAAGTCCAAGAAAAAGTTGTTTTGAGCGGGTAATAATCTGAACATATGACACAACTGCATGTCATTCACATATTTGTTTTCACCAATTGTAGCATCCCCCAACTACCAAAAACAGAGCCCCCAGCCATACCGGGTTGGTTGACAATTGATTACCCCAGACAGGTATGTTTATAATTATTCCTGGCTCTACAAGTCCACACTGGTGAACAAACCCACAATCACCTCGACATGATGTGATATCATTGAACAACACTGGACTGGAATACATGCAATTCTCAGTATGGAGCGCCACCAAGTGGTTGCCCTCGAGAGGCTCTCTTTCAAGTTTCCGGTCGACACAAACAAGGCCGACCTACTACAATTTCCATTGGAGCATACGGAGACCAGACAACTTGAGGAAATGTGTGGATAGGTTGGGGTATCCCACGCGGTAGAAAAGAGAAAGCAATGTTTAAAACCTAAACCCGATACTCAAAATACACTTGCAGAATGTCACTTTGACAAACTAACTTGGGAAATAATTTAGAGTTACCGGAAGGCAGCTAGCAAATAGAATTTGTCGGCCACTTCTCACAGTGCGCAGTAGAAAATGGCCTCTCCGCGGCAAGCTCTTGGTGGCGCTCTGTACTGCGAATTGCCCCTACTACGCAATTGCCAATAAGACCATTCAGTGGCACATCTGCTCCACAAAGCAGCACTGTGGTCGGGGTCTCACGAGTCCAATAGTGACTACACCAGGGCCCATCCTTTTTCTAATTAAGTCACAGGCTGGTCAAGTGAACAGGGCCACAAAGCACTCTGTTAACAATTATAAATGCTCCAATTTGGCTTGTGGCTGACTTTGCCATTGAAATCAGTGAAGAACTGGGACACACACAACACCTTTTCTCTTTCTCCAAAACTGAGCCAAGTTATCTGGCAAAATTATCTCCGTATTTCCGCACTGACATAAAAACACAGCCAACTCCTGGCCAGGTGTTTTGACACAGTAACCAGCTCCAAGGAAATTTCTCAGCCCAAACAAACACAGCAGGTAAAGTCCTTTTAACCAAAATATTGCCACTTGATTCCCTACCCATCCCACTGTCTCTCTCTCTTTTTCAAGGAGAGAACAGATTTATCCTTGTTTTGTCAAAAACAAAAACTAACCCATCTACAAGGAGAAATATCTTTCAGACAACACTAAAAGGTCAAAACTCTCAGTCTTTGTTTTGTTTCAAAACAAATATCCGTTGAACCCTGACCCAACTCTCGTTTCTAAAAGTGAGGAAACTCCCTTTGCAGAAAGGGCCGTAAATTTTTTGCGGGGCGCACGGGATGTCTGGACCCAGAATTGTGTGGATTCTGCCTCACAACAATGACGCCAGAGTTTTTACAGAAAGCAGAAATGTATACAACAGCAACTCCCGGGAGATTCGGCTTTCAATTTACTGTGGGAATGGAAAGATTCCTGTGGCAAATCGGAAAAACCACACGCAGATTTGGTTTTCCTGTTCTTTTTCTTTGCCGTCTCTTAAACTGAAAGGCTTTGAGTTTCGTTGGCCGAGAGCTGAGAGTAGGTGATTTGTAATCCAGTATACCATAAGGCTTTGGCACTGTTACTTGGGTTGGGACTTTTGAGGAGGTGAAGATATACATGTACAAGTAAGCATATGTTTTTAACCACTGTTTGAGCAAACCTCCCTTGTTGGGAGGGAAGAGCTAAACAATTTTCAGTATTTTGGGGGGAAGCTTAATTTCCATTTTGTTGAAAAAAAAAAGACAGCATCATATCTCCCCCTCAAAAGATTATGGCCTTTACAATACAGGTTTGTCATTGGTAGATCTTTAAAGAAAAATGGGTGTGAAGATCACATCTAAATGGTACTGGGAGTGACAAATGAGTTCAAGTACACACGACCTCACCGGCAGCAAAACTAGGGTGTCACTTCTGAGGGTGCACACATTGTTTTAAGAGAGCACCGAAAGCAAACGGACTGCGGCAGAAGATTGTACACAGGTTGATTAAATTTTCAAAGGGGGGGGGACCACCCAGTTCCGTCAAGGTGG